>NC_048303.1:83852645-84153251 GCF_013100865.1 Trachemys scripta elegans
ACCTGTTTATGCTCTCTGTATGTGTGTATATATATCTCCTCAATATAGCCCACTTCTTATATGCATCCGAAGAAGTGGGCTGTAGTCCACGAAAGCTTATGCTCTAATAAATTTGTTAGTCTCTAAGGTGCCACAAGTACTCCTGTTCTTCTTTTTGCGGATACAGACTAACACGGCTGCTACTCTGAAACCTTTCATCCTGAAGGATCCCAAAGTGTACATAAGGACCATAAGTGAAATAATGGAGCCATATCTCCAGTGAAGGACAGAGGCAACCAGCCAGTGAAGTGCACTACTGTGGAGGGGGAAAAACATACTTGAATATAGAGAAATATATTAAGATTTTACTTATATGCCAGACAACTCTACTTGTTTTAATGGGAGACACCAACATCGAGGGTCCCCATAGATTATGTAATCTAGTTGGCCACCTACATCATCTATGTCTAATGCTGGTTCTATTCAGAGGATAAATCAGCAGTAAATTACACATGCTATGTTAAGGACAGTTTATGTTCTTTGATTTTCACATGTAAGATAGTGTTGGTCAAGTGATACAATTCAAAGCTTGTCTTATCAAGGAATCTCTAGAGTTGCAAAGGAAACACTTTTTCCATTGCAAAGCAGGTTGGTTTACAATATCTGTACAGTCAAACGACGTTCACAGTAATGTTTTCATCACTGTAAATGATGTCTGTAATTTTGAGTACAATGATGTAGTTGTGATGCTGGCAGAGCAGGTGCCAGCTCATGCCCAGGCCTCACTGAACACTTACAAATGCTTAGCTCGAAACCAGTCTTGTTTACCTGTGTGTTAGCATCATCAGAATAGATATTGTATATTAAGTTGATAAGATATTAGATGTTTTGTGTTTATACTTCATAAAATGCTTGTAGGATGCTGCATGTATTAATCTCACTTATAATCTCTAAAGCCCATGGTGTAAAACTATATTGAGTGCTTGCATTGTAAACCTCTGTAATTGTGTATCTCAACGAACAGGAAAAGAAACATTGATTAAGGTAAAGTGCTTGCCCTGCATACAATAATGGTCCATTGAAAGCAATTGAAAGTATTCTGTAGCATCAGAGGGCAGAGACTTTGTTGATTGCATTCCTAACTGCCTCCCAAAAGAAGAGAACATCAGTTTTGGGCTCTGGAGAGGAGGGGATAAAAATCCCTGACAAGGAGAATTTGAATCTCTTGTATGCTATCTGGACTCTGAGTGGCAAGGATTCCTAAACATAAGTAGAGCGATCCCCATGCCGCTTGGCATGGGTTAGCCCTGAAAAAAGACATTTTGCATTGACCAATCACTACAACGCTGTCATTCTTAGGATTTAGACTGCAAGTCATTTGTGTTATATGCTTGCTTGCTTTAACCTGTAAATAACCCTTATTTCTTTTGCTTAATAACCCTTTAGTTAGTTTATTCCAGAATTGGCTACAAGGGTTGTCTTGGTGTGAGATCTAAGATACCAATTGATCTGGGATAAGTGACCAGTCTCTTGGGACTGGGAGCAACCTGAATATTTTGTGCTTTTTGGTGTAAGTGACCATTTATCACTAAATCCAGCTTGCGTGTGTGGCAAGATAGACTGGAGAGCCTAAGGGGACTGTCTGTGACTCCATGGTAAGACAGTTATAGTGATTCAGGAGTTCACATTTTTTCCTGGGTTGGTAAAATCTAATTGTAGAACATACCACCAGTTTGGAGTGTCTGCCCTGTTTCTGACAGTCTACTCTGAGGTAGGCAGTCACAGTTGTGAGCCACTCCAGACAGCTTGACAATAGATCAGGCAGGGGAATGGTAATCCAGGGGTCGGCAACCTGTGGCACGCGGCTCGCCAAGGTAAGTCCCCTGGCGGGCCAGGCCAGTTTGTTTACCTGCCGCGTCTGCAGGTTCGTCCGATTGCGGCTTCCACTGGCTGCGGTTCGCCGCTCCAGGCCAATGGGGGCTGCGGGAAGCGGCGCAGGCCGAGGGATGTGCTGGCCACGGCTTCCTACCGCCCCCATTGGCCTGGAGCAGCGAACCACGGCCACTGGGAGCTGCGATTGGCCAAACCTGCGGATGCGGCATGTAAACAAACTGGCCCGGCCCACCAGGGTGCTTACCCTGGCGAGCCACGTGCTACAGGTTGCCGACCCCTGGCTTAATCCCTTTAATTTTAGATCAGATTTGGTTCCAATATGCACAAATAATGAAAACAGTGTGGTAAAAAATAAGGTGTTTTTATTGCTTTTTCCCCCTCAAACTTTTATCATAATGGTTTTAAAAAAATGTCGACCAGCTCCATAGCTGGTCAAAACCCGCATGAAACCATCAGGCAAAATTTAGGCTCTTTTGAAAATTCCTGCTTAAGTGACTTGTTTGAGGTCACAGAGGGAGTCTGAACCCAGATCTCCTGAATTCCAAAGCAGAGCCCTACCCATAAGATCATTCTTCTACCTACATGCTCACAAAAAAACTCAGGGCAAATTGAAGGCCTATATCATACATCGAGGCTCACTAACACAGATCCCTGTGGCCAATGGAATTCCATTGACTTGATTAGAAAACAAAATCAAATACAGAATTAAGAACATTTCAAGTAATAGAACAAGTCTAATAAAATATTAGTGAAAAAAGTGAATAAGCTTAGCAAGTGAATATGATTATCAGTGTTGTAATCCCATCACCAGTAGCAGCACAGAGGTGAAACAAGTACTGTTGTTAAATCTTTCCCTCTTATGTATGGGGGGAAAATAATAAAGAAGCACTTTCCTGATTTGAAGATTCTTGACAGTTCAGCAGCAAAACCACTGTTCGGTCAGCTACAAAAGATTGATATTTCCCTAAACACCTGTTTAGCGCCTAATTACCTGTATACCTGAAAGTCCAACTATTTGTAGGAATCATTGTCTCTCACAGACTGATAGATAAATTCTGCAATTGAGAATCACAACAATATATAAAACTTTAAGTGTTTTGAACTAGGGATGGAAGAATTTTTTGATGTGCTGCATTTTAAGGTACAGTAACTCCACACTTAAAGTTGTCCCAGTTAACGTTGTTTCATTGCTGATCAGTTAGGGAACATGCTCATTGAAAGTTACACAATGCTCCCTTATAACATTATTTGGCAGCCGCCTGCTTTGTCCACTGCTTGCAGGAAGAGCAGCCCATTGCAGCTAGCTGGTGGGGATTTGTAACCAGGGTGGACCAGGAGCCCCCCTATCAGCTCCCCACTCCCCTAAGTTCCCTGTGCGGCAGCTGCCCAGCAGGCTATCAATTGCCGGCAGTTCAGCTGTCCCTCCCCCCACTGCCATGTGCTGCTCCTGCCCTCTGCCTTGGAGCTGCTCCTGGGAGCCTCCTGCTTGCTGTGCGGGGTGGGGGGCTAATGTCAGGTGTCCCCCTCCCCCCTACTCCTGCCCCCTGCTTACCCCTTCTCCATATAGAGCAGGGTGGGGACATGACAGAGCTCAGGACAGAGAGAGCTTGCTGTCCACAGTTGCTATCTCAACTTCCTGATATACTTAAAAAGACAATGTACTTAGAGTGGTGTCATTGTACTTAAAGGGGCAATGCGTATCTCTCTCTCTCTCCCACACACAGGGTATGTGTGTCTGTCTGTCATGCTGTCTTCCCTCCCTCCATTTGTGCTGCCTGGTAGAGTGTGAGGCTACATTAACAATAATGTGTTAACCCTTGAGGGCTCAGCCGAATGCTAGTTCATCATTTAGCAGTAAGGCATTCCCTGGAAAATATCCCACCCTCTTCCACCCTCTAACTCAGACCTGCACAACATGCGGCCCGCGTGGGCCCTCTGTGCGGCCCGCGGGCAAGCGGTGGGGGGCGGTTTTCGGGTTCACCCCCTGCCCGGGGGGGCCCACCCCACAGACCCCCGCGCTCTGACTGTCAGAGCGTGGCGCGCGGGGCTGAGGTCACCTCCCCCGGCAGGGGGCGAACCCGGCAGCTGTGCTTCTGACTGTCAGGGCGGTCAGAGCGCGGCGCGCAGGGCTGTGAGGTCACACACACACCCCCGCACACGCGTCTCCGTCTCCCGCTCCTCCTGCCTGGCGTCCAGCGTCACTTCCGGGGCTGCTGAGGCGGGAAGCACTGGGCACGAGGCAGAGCCGGTAAGTCCGAGCGAGGGGAGAGGCACCCGGCCTAAGCTCGAGCCACGGCTCACGGGGGCTGGGGTCAGGGGGATGTCCAGCTCAGAGGGGCTGGGCTCGGAGCTGAGGTCAGGGCTGCTGAGGAATGGGCTCGGGGGGTGCTTAGCTCAGAGGGGCTGGACTCAGAGCTAGGGGTCAGGGCTGGGGTGGGGGCTGGGGGGAGGGGGTGTCAGGCTCAGGGGGGCTGGACTCGGAGCGGGGGATCAGGGCTGCTGGGGGAGGGGGTCGAGGGGTGCTTAGCTCAGAGGGGCTGAGCTCGGAGCTAGGGGTCAGGTCTGGGGAGGGCTGGAGGGGGACGGGGTTCGGCGGGGCTGGGTGGCGCTGGGGGGGGGAGGGGGACCTGTTTCAGGACGGCCAGGGGGTTTCGGCCCTCAGCTATTTTCTTTGGAGTAATATGGCCCTCGCCGCTTTACGAGTTGTGCAGACCTGCTCTAACTTCATCACCTCAACCAAGCTTCACAATCATCATTGCTGTGTACAGTATTAAATTGTTTAAAACTTATACTATATATAGTTTTTTTTTTTCCCCTGTGAAAAAATTTCCCCTGGAACCTAACCCTCCCCCCATTTACATTAATTCTTATGGGGAAATTGGATTCACTTAACATCGTTTTGCTTAAAGTTGCTTTTTTCAGGAACATAAGTGAGGAGTTACTGTATACAAAGGAAAATAGTTGTAAAACAAAAAATAGACTTCTATTAAATTAATAATAAAAGATGGTATATCTTTTGGCTTGAAACAATAATCACATTCAGTCACAGTCCTCTTGGCCAGATGTTACTTCCGGGATTCCTCAGCCTTAGCTAAAGAATATTGCTGTCTTTACAGAGCCCAATCTCTCTCTTTTCATAGAATCATAGAATAACAGGGTTGGAAGGGACCTCAGGAGGTCATCTAGTCCAACCCCCTGCTCAAAGCAGGACCAATCCCCAGCAGATTTTTACCCCAGTTCCCTAAATGGCCCCCTCAAGAATTGAACTCAGAACCCTGGGTTTAGGAGGCCAATGCTCAAACCACTGAGCTATCTCTCCCTCCCAACTTATTTATTCTAGTATTTATCTGAAGCTGGAAAAAAAAGGTATACAATTTCTCCTGCATTTGCTAAAAGTTAGTGCTCTTTGAAACATACAACTATGGTCTATTACGTGTCTCCCTGATCTTGATATAATACAAGCTTTCATTTGTTGTATAGATGAATACAGACTATGTACTAATATAGTGATGAACAGAATATGTAATACATTTATCAGTAAATATTCTATCTCTTCCATTCTCTATTTCCAGAATCTCATCTCTATTTCCCAGCGGTTTTATCTCTTCCGGACCTTCTTGATCCTCTCTTTATATTATGGTTTGAGTATAGTTATGACATTCTTTCTGCTCTGTTCAGATTGTTTCTACTGCTAACACTACACTCCTGGTCTGAGGTCACTCAGCTGAGAAGGGTACTTCCTAGTACTTGCTCAGTGGTGCTGTAACAGTTTTTTGCAACCTCTGTGATTCATAATCACATTGTCATGGAGTGCTGGACACTGGATGCCTGCAGTTAGAAAGCTTGCCAAGAAATCAGATGCTTGCTTTCTTAAGCTACATGCAGACTTGCACCAAAATAGGGTCTAATACATACGTTTTGCTATTGTGGTGAAAGTTTGTGTGCAGACCAACCCTGGTGCCAACCAGTCCTGAGAGATGCTAAGTGCCTCCTGGGAAGCAGCGACTATTAAATTCATGAAGAGTTGAGGTCACTCAGCACTTAATGAGTTTGCACCCACAGATTCCAGCCTGTGTTTCTATGGAATAAGAAGCATCTGTAGACACTTGTTGCTAGACCCATCTCCTAACATCAAGATACCCATGGAGAATTAGTGCCTTACATTTTTTTTAATTAATTTATTATGGATTAAAAAAAGATCCTTGGGGGCATTATGATTCTACAAATATCCTACTCAAACTGCATCCCTTCCATTGAAGTATCTTTGCTTTGGGCTGAAGCCAATCCACAGGGTGGAGAAATAGGCGCTTTTTTTTTTTTAGCAGCCAATGTATGTTTCTGCAACATTTATACAGCCTGTGATGTATTGCATTTTGGGGGGTAGGGGGTGGGGGGAGGAAATTGCCTTTGACTAAAATAGTGCAAGATTACCTGGGACTTCAGTGACAGTTGCCGGTTGCTCAGCACTTTTGAAAATTTGGCCAGTCATGTAGGTATCTAACATGGATTTAGACACCCATTTTTGATAAGATTGGCCTAAAGGAATAGGAACCCTATTGCTTCCTCACACTTTTGTTGTTGTGGTATGTGCATTTATAGTTCTCTTTTCTTTTCAGATTCCCATCTCCAATGGTTCTTGGAATTGGACAGGTATGTTCAACAATAAAACTTAATATACTGTAGTTAAGATTGATAATGAAATTAAGTGCTTTCATCTTAGGCTACGTCTATACTTACCTCCGGGTTCGGCGGTAAGCAATCGATCTTCTGGGATCGATTTATCGCGTCTTGTCTAGTTGCGATAAATCGATCCCGGAAGTGCTCGCCGTCAACGCCGGTACGCCTGCTCTGCGAGAGGAGTACGCGCAATTGACGGGGGAGCCTGCCTGCCTCGTGTGGACCCGCGGTAAGTACCTTGTATTTCGAACTAAGGTACTTCGACTCAGCCACGTTATTCACGTAGCTGAAGTTGCGTATCTTAGTTCGAACTGGGGGGTTAGTGTGGACCAGCCCTTACAGTGCAATAATACTGTTATGGAAGAAATCACTCTTCCTCACAGTTTATCTTTTTTAACAACCTGGAGGAAATTAGGATCCAATTCATCCCTTATGGGGGAAAACCCATGTAGAGGACTGGAAATGCTACAAACTTTCTCTTGCAAAATTCAATCAACAAGATGCTCAGCCCTCAAAATCTGCTAGTTCCCAGGATCCGTATGGATCCCAGGGGATCCACTGAAGACCTGGGATTTATGTATGGTGGCACTGTCTCTGCATTCCCTCATAGTTTTCTCGAATTCCCTTGCAGTTTGCTAATAAGGATCCACATAATTTTTGTTCTTTGACTACAGAGGCCAAGGGGACAATAAAGCTAAGCACAATGGTGTAGCGGGAGAAATCTTTGTTAAAGAGATATCTAATCATATGTCTACACTGGGAATGATAAGAGTTGATGACTCAAAGAAGGAATGGGTGGGGAGAATAGAGCCCAAGAGGGAAACAGTTATTTTATATGTAAGTTTAAAATAGCGTTTGGCTCTTACATTGTGTCTTGCTTTTCTTTTCTTTTTTTAGATGGCAACCACCATACTTATTCTGTATGTGTCAAAATTAAATAAGATTATTCACTTCCCTGATTTTGACAAAAGTATCCCTGTGAAGGTATGAAAAGTCTGGATTTTGAAACTAAAAGGAAATTATTCCTTTGTCAATAGTCTTCTTACTGTGGTTTTTCAAAAATGTTTTCTTTGGACAGAAGGTACAATGGAAAAAATTGCAAACATTCTGATTTTTCCAGATGTTCCACGAAATTTTGATTTTATATCTTTATTTTATTAATTTGTTGTAAGTAGATAATTTAATTTCAATATAACAATCTTGCATTTTATAGAGACAGAATTAAATTGCAGTTTGATTATATAGTTTGTGTTTAGCATGAGAGAGGATGCATTTGAGACGGTAGTGTCTAACAATAAAATTATCTTCTCAGATCAGCCCCACAGTTTGACTCCAGTATTCCGCAGTGGGAAAACACTATTATTATTATTTATGTGTAAACAGGACCCATTTTACTACATGCACTACATACACATAGTAAGAGTGCTTATAGTCTGAAAAAACAAGACAAAGGTAGGGTGACCAGATGTTCCAATTTTATAGGGACAGTCCCGATTTTTGGGACTTTTTCTTATATAGGCTCCTATTACCCCCTACCCCAATCCTGATTTTTCACATTTGCTGTCTGGTCACCCTAGACAAAGGATAGGAGAAAGGATCTATTATCTCAGTTTGTCATACTGGGAACGGAGGCACAGAGTGAATAAGGCACTGATCCTGCAGTGAAATGCACATAGGCAGACTGTTGCATCACTGCAGAATGCCATGGGACTTTGGATGGGTGCAGAGGTCTGCCCGTGTGCATCGTTTTGCAGGATCAAGGCCTAAATGCTTTGCCCAAGGTCACACAGGACGTCTGGGTTCAATTCCCAGCTCTTCCATTGATCTCTTCAGTCCCAGTCTGGTACCTTAATTACAGAACCATCCTTCCTATAGGGCCTAAGAAGTTTTACCATGAATAGACCTTACAACTAAAGAGCCTGATCCCATGAGCCCTATTTACATGGAATTCCCATTGAAATCAATGGGACTTCTGTATATAGAAGTCTTGCAGGAACAGCTATGACCAGGGGGGACACCTGTCTCAGTGGGTAGGTTGGTACTAAGGGGCAGTAGCGCAAATCTCAGAAATGTATTGGATCCTTGAGACCATCTTTTTCCCCATCCAAACTGCTCCCCACATACATTCTTTCCATGCTGTACCCTTGGTACCAGGCATTCCTTTTATATTTTTCAATATTAATGCTTTGGAGGTTTTCTGGGACTATATCTTGAGCAATCGGTGTTGCAACATTTCAGCAGTTATTTACCAGCCGAAATACCAGATTTTCCTAGTCTCAGCATGTCAGTTGCATTTATATTTGTTGATTCTTTTACTTTGTAAAGTGTGTTTAGGCTGTAATTAACTGTAGCACAGTTAGACTCCCTTTCACTTTCAAGTTCTCTTATGTCACTGTGGCTTCTCATTCCCAGCATAGAGTATTCTAGCATTGCTCTTATCCATCATGCTGTAGGAGAGCCAGAGGCCACAAAATGAAATAAAAAGGCCTCCTGCTAAATGCCAAGCACTCTCCGCCCCTCTAGAGTTGAGGGTGCTCAGCAGTTAGCATGATTGGACCCACATTTGAGATGGAGAATCTTTAAATTGCAGATAAATTTAATCTGAACTTTGAATTTGAGACCTGAGCCTGCAAACTGCTGATTTCAGTGGGAGAAGCTCTCAGTATTTGGCTTTTGTTTGGCTAATTTTTCACTGCCCTCTGGGATTGTGCAAGGTGAGCTGCAGTTGTCTGTGGTTTTTCACCATTACAATAAGTGAAAATATATTCTCTTTTCCATTGCACTAAGTTCCATTTTCACCCCATATCTAAAGTTCTCTTTCTGGATAACGTGCTGAGGCAGGGGGTTGTTATTACTAAATGTTTGCAGGGTCATGAGAGATTTATAGGCTATAAATAAACTGTCGCTTTTTTCCGCCTCCGTCTCCTTTGTTCTTCCCTTCCACTTGAGAGCAACTATTGCATAATTTAAAAAATAAAATGTTCATGTCTATATGCTTTTGTCACATAGAACTTTAAAAGCACAGAATTCAGTGTCTCTTGGGGAACACACACAGCAACATCAGGCATGTTGAGACATGTTTTTCCCCCGCCCCATGCCGGTCCAGCTCTGCTAGCTCATGCAGAGCCAGGCCAGAGCTATGGCTCCTCTCCATCCCCTCTGGTTACCTCTGTTGGCTTTAGACTCCCATGGTCTTTCTGTGTCAGGGATACATAGCTCCTTGCATGCTCTTTTCGGGCTAGATGCAATCTGTTGTTATTTGTTTGTATTGTGGTAGGGCCCAAAGGCTTCTGTCAGAGTCATAGGGTTGTCAACTTTCTAATCACACAAAACCGAACACTCCTGCCCCGAGGCCCCGCCTGTGCCCCACCCCTTCTCTAAGGCCCTGCCTCCGCTCACTCCACCCCCCCTCCCTCCATTGCTCGCTCTCCCCCCGCACCCCACCCTCACTCACTTTCATCGGGCTGGGGCAGGGGATTGGGCTGGGGGTGGGGTTGGGTTTGAGGACTCTGGCTGGGGGTGTAGGCTCTGGGGGTGGGGCCAGGCATAAGAGTTTTGGGGTGCAGGAGGGGGCTCAGGGCTGGGGCAGGGTACAGGCTCCAGGAGGAAGTTTGGGTGTGGGAGGAGACTCCGAGCTGGGACGGGGTTGCGGTGCAGAGTCCTGGCAGTGCTTACCGTGGCTCTCAGGAAGCGGCCACCAGGTCCCTGCCATGAAGCCCCTAGGCACATGAGTGGCCAGGGAGGCTCACGCTCCTAGGTGCTGCCCCCGTTGCTCCCATTGGTCATGGTTCCTGGCCAATGGGCACTGAGGAGCTGACACTAGGGGAGGGGGCAGCGCCCGGAGTCTCCCTGGCTGCCCATACGCTTAGGGTCACAAGGACCTGGTGGCCATTTCTGGGAGCCGCGTGGAGCTAGGGCTGAAAACTGGATGCCTGGCAACCCTACAGTGTCAGGACCACATTGTTATAGGTGCTGCCCTAAAGGGCCTACAATCTAACCTAGCCCTAAACATTTAATTTTTCTTTTCAGCAGTGTGTATAGTTTATATTATTGTTCACTAAGACTCCTCAATAGCTGTACTTAAAATAATCTTTTTCTATACATAGTAGTATATGCTCCTCTGTGTACTCTATTGTGTCCTTACAGAAGATCAGTCGTGCTTTCATTCCACCTGCTCAATTGCTTTCTGTTTTAAATCTAAATAAAACCAGTAGGTCTAGGCTAATAATCAAGTATTAATTTTGCAAAAGTGAAACCAGTCAAGTGCTGAGTATTTCTTTTTTAACGTATATTGGGCCAGATCCTCAGCTAATGTAATTCATTGTTGCTCTATTGGAGTCAATGGAGCTATGCCAATGAACACCAGTCAAGGATCTGGGTTTGATAAAGTCAATGGATGTGAGGTTCTTTTCCCCCCCTTAAGAAAAAGAATCTGTTTTAGGAATGAAGGAATTTTACACTATTAAAATAACTCAAAGTTCCTCAATAGTAAAGCATAGGTCTAATGTGAATTGTGCTCTGACTTTATTGCAGTTGTTTCCTCTGCCTCTGCTTTATGTTGGAAATCACATAAGTGGATTAACAAGCACCAGCAAACTAAGGTACAGTAAGCGCAGGTCGTAGCTAGACCATTTGGTTTTTATAATTTTATTCTTGTAGGTACAAAGTATAAGGTTCAAAGTAATACCGGGGACTTAGCTGCACATTAATTTTAATGGATGATGTATGACTAAATCCCCTGCACTGCTTTTCAAATCTCAACCAAAGCAGCTGATCAGTTTACAATCTCTGTGCTGCCTTTAGGAGAGATTAGCATGGTCTGTACCAACAGAGAGTGTGAATGCAGTTTCACTGCATAGATGAATGTGTTTGTTAAATGTTTTCCTTTCTTCATGTGACTGGCCAGCATTCCATGGGTAGCTCAACAAGTGGGGTGAAACCTGTAAGAAAAATGCCTTTACGTGCATATGAATAGTTTTGAGATCTATGGTGAAAAGCCCTATATAAGACCTAGATATTTATTTATTTATTATTTTCCTTTGTATACAAAAGTCTTGCATGAGTTACGTAGAATGGTACAGGGGAGGGATGGAATTCACATGTAGTAGGAAGGGCAGGCTGTGGACAGGACATACAGAAGGCATACATACTTACATTTTCTACTCCATGGTGGTTGCCTTCAAACTAGGGGTGCAGGTATAAGGATTATTGGCAGGACTGAGATGACCTAGGATCTGCTATATGAATTGAGTGACTGAGCTCCCTGTGGAAGGGAATCAGAGGCAGCATGGTTGTAGTAGCACCTGAGGCTGCAGTAGTGCCCAGGGAACAATTTCCAATAATATTATACTGGAGGGTCCCAAACTGTAGTCTATGGAGCTGGGGCTGATGGTCCTAATTTCCAGCGGAGAGAAACAGAATACACATGAGAGGGAGATGAAATGAAGAACAAAAGCAGGGGTTAAATTTTCTCCAATAAAACTATCGCTTAATGCATGGAAGACAACTAAAAACCTCAAATACTTTCCTTAATTAACTTTTCCTTGTGTAAGCAGTAGGTTTGTTTACCCCCCGAATAGTATTCAGTTGTCACTGGGAGGGGAAGTGGTCTGTGTGACCATAAATGGGCATGGCAAGTGTTCTGTGAGAGAACCTCTGGTAAAATGTGGACCACACTTTGAAAAAAACATGAAAACCCCTATCATAAACCTTTCTGTGTTTTTACAGTGTTTTAATTGTAAATTAAATTAGATTAAAATTAGGAATTAAAAAGAGTTTGGATGTGTGTTTCATACATTTGAGAGGCTTTGGTGGTGTGAATATATATTGCTTTTTTCTTTTTAAGATAACAAATGAATTTTCTATAATTTAAAGAGACTGAGGACCTGATTCTGAAACCCTTTATCCATGGTGTGTAGCATGTAATCACCAATCGCCCAATTAAAGTGACATGGCAATTTTCCAATGTGACTGATCCTTTTATAACTGTTGTATGGCCTGCAACAATATGGTATTTAATAATTAATTTGCTCATGTGAATTTGGAATTGCTTTAAGCTCACCAAAATCTAACAGTGAGTATTGTAGTTTGGTTCACAAATTATTTTGAAATACAAAGGTATTGGTCTATTATAATTTCAAATGCAAGACACCCATCTCCCACTGCAAAAGTATACTTTTAGATTTACTCATCACAATTTTGCGCCATGATTTCATATAATAACATTAAGGAATACTGCAGTGTTTTAATAGTTAATATGTAATTCACCATATGGAATTTTCCACATCTAGTTTTTGAAAGAATATGTCCTGAAGACAAGATATAGATGTATAAATCCAAGATTTCAGTGAGTTGTAAGCCTGAAACTAGGATTTGTATAATTTTTTAACATGATCACTAGTCATTACCTTGTAAAAGGGATTAATTGGTCCAGATGGCCGAGGTGTCTAATTTCCAAAACATCAGCTGCAAAGGCATTATCAATAAACACACAAGATCCTATAATGCATCATTCTGTGTATCCTAACAATCTGTTATTCAAATGCAACAATTTTTTGTAATAGACAGGGTTACTACCGACTTACATGATTCTAGTATGTTCCATCTTTTTGGTTTTATTTCATTTTTTAAATACAAAACCTGTTTGATGTTAAGCACAATCCCTTGAATTATATTTCTTTTATTCATTTATAGAGCCACATTCACTGGTCATATTTAAACTTTATAATAAAGGCCCTCATTATTTATTATAACCAGGATTTCTACAGAAAACATCAATTCAGAGGGGCTGCATTAGGTAGAATTTGAAAATGATGATTTCTATTCCTTTTCCTCTTTTCAAACTCTGAGGAGCTTTGTAACAGGTAGCCAAGTTTAGTTTGTTTTGAAAAATTGGCAGAACCCTTTATTTGCAGTGATTATGTTATCTAATCTGACTCTGGTGTCAGACTGACATTTTTATGTGTGGTAACAGGCTGAGAATTCATTTTGCTATCTTCTTAAGGCTAGTCTATTTAGTTCATCTTCTGCTTAGTGAATTTAGGTAAGAATTAAGCAAATAAAAATGCTTTGCATTTTGACACAGTGCTTTGATCATTTTTTTTCTTTTTTCTTTTTTCCTTTTTTTGGACAGTTTGCCGATGTTTACAGTGCTCAGGAAGTTTACCATTCCACTTACATTACTGCTGGAAATCATCATACTTGGGTGATTTTTGTTTGTTTGTTTGTTTCATTTGCAAAATACCTTTTATTTTATGTCATTACCAAGTGGAGGATTTGTGGTATTCAGTCAGGATGTTGCATGGCTGATTTTCACTGATTAGAAAAACTCAGAGAAGAGTATAGAAACTAGTTAGAATTTATTTGTGGAAATAAAAAAAATATACATTTTTGTGGATCTAGGACAAAATCCGCTCACCTTAATTCATATGAGTGAGTCCAGTGACTTCACTTTGCCTGAGTAACATAAGTAGGGTTTGGTCCAAATTGTTGTTTGTTAGGCTAAGGTCTGCTCTTTTTAGACACCAATCCTGCAAACTGCTCCAAACAGGCAGAGCCTTGTGCCCACATGGAGCCCTGTGGAAGTCAGTGGAGCTATGCAGGAGGCTGCTCATGCAGAACAGCTTGGTGGGTTGGGCCTTAAAATGTACTTGCTCAATAAGGCAAAGTGGGCATCTACCAGTCTGTGTAAACAGCATTCTTTGGCCAAATTAATTAAAAATAAATCAGTTGTTTGGTATAAAAGAAATTAGAGTTGTAATAACCAGCCCCAGAATCAATAGACCAAATCACACTGTCAGTTACACAAATGCCACCCCATTGAAGACTGCGGTTGCATTAGTGTACCTGAGGCAGACTTTGTCCCACTGTCACCAGCATTGAAACATATTTTTCTTGGCTTTACTTTGGAAATTATCTAGCAGCAGAGGACTTTTGACAATTTGTGACCCTGTTTATCGAGCTATGTTTACAGAACCCAAAGTATTAGAGCATTAGCATTTTGTTACAATAACAATATCTCAAAAAAGACTATATTTAAATTATGACAAGATTAGCAAAGTAATCTTACAGGCAGAACTCTCCTTGATGTCAGAAAGAACTTTTCCTGCTTAGGGCTACCAAGATTTGTCCTTCTGTTAGCTTTTTCCAAATACTAATTGTTTTTGAAGCCTTTTAAATGGACTGGAAGCCAGTTAGTTTCTCTTCTAATATTCTAAATATGGACTTGTCTAATTTTTGTTACAGGAAACGATATTCACTGGGTATTATAGTCAGCGTATTTACCATCATTCTTGGGGCTTTCATAGCCGCTGGGTAAGGCTTTCATTTCTTCTCATTAAGTAATGTTTGAAGTTTATTTTTTTCTTTGTTATTAAGGGGCAAATCTGCCCCTAGATGAGTGCAAATCCTATTAAAGAAATAAATTAGAGAAGAGATCTACTAAAGTGGAGGGGGGGAGGATCACAATCATATAAGGGCAAAATCTAGTTCTTACTGAACAATGTTTCTGTTATCTACATTTTTACTAGGTTTTGCATATACA
The DNA here is from genome assembly GCF_013100865.1 of Trachemys scripta elegans. Taxonomy (NCBI): domain Eukaryota; kingdom Metazoa; phylum Chordata; order Testudines; family Emydidae; genus Trachemys; species Trachemys scripta. Next base: position 83,867,737 of record NC_048303.1, read on the forward strand.
TGCTAATTTAAATAACACAACAAGCCAAAAATACACAAGAGCAACTGTTTTTCCTTGATAAAATTCTAAATATAACATAATCAAACATAAGAACCCTCCCTCCCCCCGCCAATCCTTGAGAGAAGGTGGGTGGTCTGTTGGTTGTCATGTAATTAGAGTAGGCAGTGTTCATAGTTCATATAATTTTGGAGAAGTTTAAATTTGAGATGGATCACTTTAGGAGGGGCACGGGCGGCGGAAGCTGTATTCTACTGTCTCCTCTGCCTTTCCTGTTAGAAAATTATTTTATTCGGATGGAATTCCATAAGAAATGTAGCATATTTTGGTTAGCTACATACAAAGTATAAAGCAGTTAGGTATAGTTCAGTGAATAATTTCCATCTGTCATGAATTTAATGTCTCCACCATCATTTAAACAAATTGCCCTATTTGAGAATAGTAACCAAACAAAACTGAAGAGACCCTTATTTCCCGTCGGATTCTACTTATAAAAATTGGTTAGATTCTAAACCATAGTTACTGCTTGTGTGAAAAAGTTCAGTAAGTATTGGACATGTTGTCAGGACTGAGCTAGAAGGAAAAACAGGGCAAAAGTAGAATGGAACAGTACTGACAGTCCTTTATTGCATGAATTTCTGTGAAGAGCTGAATTGTTTGTAATATTGACGTTTGTGGAAATGTAAAATAGTTCAGCGTACAAAAAAGACGTAGGGCAAAACCCTGAATTTGCTGGGGTTTTCCAGGTTTATATTCGTGTGTGTGTATATATACAGTAACTCCTCACTTAAAGTCATCCGGGTTAAGTTGTTTTGTTGTTACGTTGCTGATCAATTAGGAAACATGTTCGTTTAAAGTTGTGCAATGCTCCCTTCTAACGTCATTGGCAGCGGGGAGCCCCGGGACCTTTAAATCCCCGCCGGAGCTCCGGCAGCTTAATGTCGTTTCACTTAAAGTCGCATTTTTTCAAGAACATAACTACAGCGTTAAGAAAGGAGTTACTATATATATATATATATATATATGTATTTTTTTTCCCCCAGATCAGATCTCTCTTTTAATTTGGAAGGCTACACCTTTGTGTTACTAAATGATATCTTCACAGCAGCAAATGGAGTATACACTAAACAGAAAATGGATCCAAAGGTAATTTTGTGGTGATCAGGTTGAACTTAGTCATTTTGTGCATGTGATAAAGGAAAGTCATCTACTGTGACTTCTTGCGTACGAGTGGGGTAACACCAAATTTAACAAAGAGAGTCAATTTCATTTGCCTTCATGTTCCAGTTAATATACATACTCTAATATAGATTGGCTTAGGGAGAAGCTGTTAGGAATTTCTCAGCCCACGCATGGGTGAGTAACATGTTTGATTTTCACTCAGTTTAGCCTCTGAGGCAGAGTGTAACATAATCTTGTTTTACCAAAGACGGAAAAAATAAACTTCACTTTCCCAAAAAGTAATTCTATCCCGAAACTAGAGTAAAAGCAAAATGTGTTTACGATATCATGCATATCTGGAGGAGAACAACTTTTTGGCCACAAATGATCTTTATCAAAGCAAAAGATTATATAAAATGATGGGAGTGATGTTAATCTCAATCCAATTCTTAATAGCCAAGTGTTTTATATCACTAAATGTGCCAACTGTTGTGGTGATGCTGGTATAACAGGTGGCTTTGGAGAGCCCCGGAACTGAACGTGCATGGAAAATGAACCATCTTGCCCCAGTGGGTGGTCCCACAAGAACATAGCATGTAATTAAGGACTTTGTGGAAGGTTGCCTCTTTCCATGCTGTACCCCCCTGGGTGGTATTGTGATCACATTAAGCATTTAATATCAATCATTTTACACTTTTTTTTCCAAACTAACAAAATCTTTGAATTTTACTCTGTTATTTTTTAAATGAAACCATTTTGGAGTTGTAATTCTTGTTTCCTTCAGTTTTTCTTGCATTTTTCTAATGCAGAAATGACCAAAACAAAATGGTGCAAGAATAAACTAACACAAAAAGAACAGATTATGCACTAACTCCTTGTAATTCAAGAAGCAATTTGCTCTCCAAAACAAGAAGTGCTATGAAGCTGGCAGGCTTTATTGCTTTAAGCACCAAGCATTAAACACCTTGGGTGAAATCTGGCCCTACTGAAGTCAATGGGAGTTTTACCATTGACTTCACTGGGGCCAGGATTTCAGCCCTACAATGGGTATATGTCCTTTAGTAATCAAAGAGGTCAAACTGAACCTATTCTGTACATTGTACTCCATCTATTTCTGCAGAATTTAAGCTTTCATTTTACAGCAAAAATTAAAACCCAGATATTTGGCTACAGTCAGGGACCACACAGTGTTGCTAAAAGGTGACCTTTGCATTCCCCTGATTCTTGGCTTCCCCTGTACCAGGCAAATCCCCCAACAAAATATTCAGCAGCCTTAGGATTGCTCTAGGTTACATCAGTTGCCAGTGACTCAAAGCGCTCCATATTACCTCCCTGGGATCATCCCTTTTCTCCTCGTCACACCCACTACACCGGAGCTGGGGAGGTGATGTAGGAGCCAGTGTGTCAGCCCTACACTACTGAAGATTTACCCTATGCTAGATGTGGTGAGTTGTCTCATGAACAGCTATGTCAGGCTAAATCCTTCAGCTGTGTGACACAAAGCAGTTAAAGATTTAGACCTAACTGAGTTTCTAACTGTATGGTTATGGATATATATGTTTGAATGTGAACCAGTGCAGTGTTGCTTTACTGAGTCTGCAGACAGGCTAACTGAAATGTTAGTTCAGCTCAGTGTTTAGTTTTGAAACCCAATGGTAACAAATTTGTCATTTAAATTGTACTGCATGAAGTTTTTCACATTCATAAATAAATTGCCTGAAGGGATGTTGGTTGTTACAGGGATGTTGGTTATTATCAAATGGTCCAGGTTTACAAAAGGTGTGTTTCATTTTTCACAGGAGCTGGGAAAATATGGAGTCCTTTTCTATAATGCTTATTTTATGGTGATACCCACAATGATTATTAGCTTCTCCACTGGAGACCTTCAGCAGGTGAGCAGCACCGTTAGACATCTCACACTAGTACACTTCCCTAATTATTTTAGTTATTTTGCTGTATCTAGAGTTCCTCGGAACAAAATGCTCTAGCGCCATTCTCCAAACTTAGGGCCACATTCTGCCCTGAACTACATCCCCGTGCGATCCTGTTAATTTCATTCGGCTTGTACATGGTGTTAGTCCAGCTATGTTCTGGCCATGAATTTTTCAGCCAGCTAGGAAGATTTTTTTTTTTCAATGTAGTGAAATGATGAGTAATCACATTGTAAATTCACTTTCCCACTTTTTCTCCATGATAAAGAACAAATAAAACTACACTAAGTAGCACAATAGTCTTTCCTTTTTACCTTTTCCCATTACAGTTAGAACTTTGAGATTACTGCTCTCAGTATCTCTCATTTTGACTCTCTACATCATGGGTTTTTACAAGGCACCTTTCCCTCTGTATTTGAGGCCAGCATTTGGATTCAATATAGCTTGGGCTTTTTCTTCACCAGAAAGATCCTGCAAACCCTTACTATAATTAGTGGTCCTTAACCATAATACTAGTCCTCTGTCAGTCAGTGTGCAAAACTTACTAATGACTAATGAATAGCAGCTGGAATTACTTACAAAATAAGGCCCAAGCTGTGTCATGTGATTTATGAGCTTTCAGTTTTGCCAAATGCTCTAAAATGAGGCTGGGAGTAGCCAAAGCAAGCAACTTCCATGCCATCTATTCTTCTATCAAAGAGAGAATATTCAGAATTAGTTAGACCCAATCCCCACTTGTGACCTACATATCACTTAGTTATAAGCTCATGATAGCTCAGTGGCCCTTCATAGATAATTATAGCACATCAGTGGAGGCAGTGTTGCACAGTGGATAGAGCACTGGAGACCCACTTTCTATTCCTGGCTCTGCCACTGGCCTGCTGGATGACCTGGGGTAAGTCACATTGTCACAGCTTTGTGCCTCAGTTTCACCATCTGTAAAATGGGGTTAATGATACTGACCTCCTTTGTAAAGTGCTTTGCGATCTACTGCTGGAAAGTGCTATATAAGAGTTTATGTATTATTTATTTATTTATTTATTTATTATTCATTATATTGTTCTTTGCTGCATGTTGTTGGGCACTTAGTTCTTTGTGACATTCATATTGGTGAGTTCTTAAAATTCTGCAGTTACCTGGAACATTGTCACCCACTACAAATATATTATGGCTTAGTTCAGTCCTTTTTGCAAAACATCATCTTGTGGCTTCAGTCCAGTGAACCCGTGTCCCCATCACAAAAAACAGAGCTGCCCCCTTAGTTGGCAGTCTCAGTGGAGGCTAAGCTTATGTGGTTATTGGGATTGAACTGCTCTCTTACACTTAGATATGATCCCTGTAAGGCAGGGTTGAGGCATTTTGATGGGAATGCATGAGGAAGTCTGCTCTGCTGCAGTCTGCGCTATGCTTGTTGTGCGAATAAATCAAGGATTTCATTGTGCTGGGCTGTTGCTCTGGCACCTTTCACAAGCAATTTCATGCACAGTTTATATTCACAAATGTATCATGGCTATTGACAACACATATTTGTACCTATTAGAATTAAGTTCCAATACTATGAATAGGAGACACCTGTATAGCTGACCCAGCATGATGAATATTTACTTCAAATAATGGAAAATGCCATGGTAATGTAGAAACATTGATGAATAATCTGTAGATTAAGGGAGATACCTGTTTTTACCTGGTTGTCATGTAACAATTTTTTGTTGCTTTGGTGCTACATTACAAGGTTTTCTGCTGTAATTCAGCATGGGCACTGTGCAGTCTGTGCCCTGTAATGAGAAGAGACAACCACATGCCAACCAAAATATTTGTGTTCAATCTGTGTGGAATGGAAACTGTTCCCACTCCCGCTGATTCATACAGATCTGGTAGAGTAAAGCATCCCATAGGCTGGCAGTGAGGAAAGGGTAATCAAGGAGTGTCTTGTTATTAATTTGTCCTTAACACAGCTGGCTGATTGTTAGTGGAGTATGAACTAACAAAACAGAAATGAAGTGTCTTCAGTAACTGTAACAATCATGATTCCAGTTTATCATCAATGTTAATGCAAATGAATCTTATTGACACATTTAGTAGTGACTGATATGTGCATTTTTTGTTTAGTTGTGTTTCTTCCCAAGGAACAACCTTCAGAGTGATATAGGAGCCTTTTGTTTGACTAGATACATGAAATTTTTCAGATACGGAGTAGTCCTGCCCTTGCACACTGGAAACAAATCTTGATAACATAAGCGAGTGTTTTGATCTCCCCCATACACAATTGAGTATTTTTAGGGAGCAGAGTAAGGGCTTCTTTTCACCTCAAAGGCAAAAACGTGTGCACTTCCAAGAAAATATTGTCCAACACCCATATGTGAAAGTGGTAGAAAAATGAGTGTTCAGTATAACTAGCCCTCCCTTTCATACGGCTATGCATAATGGGTGTTGATAGGACAGAAGATCAAACAAACTGTTGTTAATCCTCAAAACAGCTACAGCTAAGAATCCAGACAAGTCACTTGGGGGGTCTGATTTTCAAAAATGTAGAGAGGTCAAATTGCAGTCCTTCTTTGCATGCACATTTACCATCTGTGCCCAGTAACTGAGAACTGCATGTAAACAAGGCTAGCAGGTGCCTGCCTGCTTGTATGTGCGTAAATTCCTGCTTTGCATGCAACCTGCAGTAAGTGTGCTTGTAAAAGATGTGGATCTTAACTCCACTTATGAAAACCAAGCCCTGGTTTACATCTATAAAAGATAGCATAAAAGAGGGTGGGTTATTTTAATAGTTGAGGACGTTTCCAAAGGTAAAGGTTTTTCCCTCTCTAAATTATACCTTACTGTTTGATACTGTTGCTCACCCCCCAACAAGACAATCTGCATGCTGAATCCTGCAAACACTTTCTCATACGAGTGGTTCCATTGAATTGTCAGTAATCCTTACCTGGGTTGAGTAGAATGGGTCTAATTAAGTGAATAAGGATGATTTGCACGATAGGGGCTATAGTCTCTTCTATCCAAGGATCTCCTAGTGCTTACAAATTTTAGTCACAAAACTCCCCTGTAAGATTAAGAATTATCATCTCCAGCTGTACAGGCAGAAATTGAGGTCCAGGCAGGTTAAGTGACTTGCCCTGGGTCATATCAGAAGCCTGTGGCAGAGAGGGGACTAGATCCCAGAGCTGCTTATATCTAATCTCATGCTTGAAAACCTTCTAAAAGACACATTCATTTGTAAAATCTCACTGAAAAGAAGGATTACGGTCTGATCCTGTATCCAGTAATATCTGTAGCAATGCTCCCTTTGCTTTCAGTAGGTGCAGAATTAGGCCCTAAAAGCTGTGAATATGCAATACATTGATATAGAATAGGTGTCTTTTCTGGAGAAGGTTTAATTCTTTATCCTTTAACTAGTTTTAGTGTAAATTCTAGTTTGTTGCATATTAATGATATGCACTATTAGGCAACAGCATCAATGAATGAGAGTTCAAACCAAGATTCTGGATAAAGAATTATTCATTTGTTGCATAGTGTTTGCAATATGCAGTCTAATGTGACTGCTCTGTAAAGATTGCTATACCAGACAAAATTAAAGAATATGTTACAAATCAATTGTACTGTTAGCCTGCTAAATGTATAAATCTGTCTCCCAGGTGAATATAAACCCTCCATAATTCTAGCATGAATTGTAATCAATTGTTTTTCTTATTTTGGACATTTTCATTTTAACAATGTTTCCATGAATGTATATACCGTATTTAATTATACAGTATTTAATTGCATATTTCTTTCTTTTTAATAGGTCACAGATTTCAAGCACTGGACAAATCTTTTATTTCTCTTTCAGTTTCTTCTCTCCTGCTTCTTGGGGTAAGAAGGCAGTGATATATGAAGAGATTTTGGCAGCAATTTTATTTCATCTCTCAGAAATGTAGTTAGGTAGAAAACAAAAAAAAAATACTCAAGATAGTTCTCTGGGAATTTCTAGGAGAATGTACTTCATTAAAATGTAAGATGGTAAAGCTCAGGAGATTTCTAAGAATGTGGAATATGATCAGAACACTTGCTGGCATTTTTTTTTTTTTTTTTAACTGTGGTGGTCAGAAACATGACTCTAAAATGTCAGATTATATGATCTTATTGCACTAAGTTTAATAGATTGCATATTATTTAGGGTAGGGACTATGTTTATTTATTCTTTAAAGCACAATTCAAGTGCTATACAAATGATGAATATGAATAAAACACGAGCCTTTGCTACAGTTAGCAGAGCAAATAAAAATATAGGAAAGTGAGCTGGATTCTATTCTGTCTCACTGCATCTCCAGCCAGTGTCAAGTAAGTACACATAACGAAATTGGTACTACTGGTGGTGATTTAAAAGGCAGAGAAGATGCAGCCTGATGTGCATCTCGGGTGGGGCTTGCACAGCTGACATTTATAAAAAATCATTTTTAGACTTGTAATCTGAACAAATTTGGGATGGGAGTCATGAAAAGAAACTAAACCCTAATCCTACCATATCTTTTTCAGAGCTGTTTTTTCAGAATGCTGAATGTACTTCAAAGGAACCAATAAGTTTGAGGACTTCAGTCGGGCTTTGATCATGCAAGGTCCTGAGCACTTCAAAGTGTTTCTGAGCATCCTTGACTCCCATTGGTGTTAATAAGAAACAAGGATGCTTAGCACCTCTTAGAAGCTGTCCGTGCCTTGAAGGGTAGGACCTAGGTCAGTTTAGGGGTAGTCCACAACCTATGGACAGAGATATAGAGATTGTGTTTCTAAAAGAAGCTATAGCACAATTTAACACTAGAAGTGCTAATGTAAATCTTACTATCCTGGGTCACCCTGAAGTAGGGCCATTCAGTATTGTACTTAATGTAACCCAGTGTCAGTCATATGTTTTTTACTTTAAAAGTCATAAACCTTTTACTTTTGATTTAACTGGAATACCATTGTATAATGTTGAATTGTTTAATAGATTCATGTGGAATGAATTTACTAAGATTTGTTTCTTCGCCTTAGGTTTCTCTTAATGTATTCTACAGTCTTGTGCAGCCATTACAATTCTGCACTTACGACATCAGTGGTTGGTGCAATCAAGGTAAGTGGTAGCAGGAAAAAAGAGTGAGAACACTGAAATAGTGAAGAATATTCAGAACACGGTGAAGAGTATTCAGTCACCAAGTGTCTTGCTGATGTTGTGAGTGTATGTATGAGCTGGAAACACAACAAATGGCTAATCCATGTCTTGGTGGCAGTGCTACATTTGCCAGTACAGGAGATCCACATTAGGAGAATGAGTATAATTTCTCCCAGGACTAAGTGAAGCTCAGATGTATTGTAGAAATGAACATTACTCCGGCCTTCCCTGCTTGATAAAGCTGCACTGGTGTAATTAAAGGTGTGATTTTAAACTGATTTAGTTAATCTGATGCAAGCTCCTGTTTGAACACATTTATTTCAGTTTGAGTGACTTATTTTGGTTTATCTTAAACCGATTCCTAATTCACTTAAGATAATACAAACAAAGCATGGTTTAACTAAACCAATTAAATAAATTAAATTAAATAACAAAAGTGCAACTCCCTCATGTAGATAAGGCCTGAGTGTCCATGTGAGACGGTCACTGACTGCACAATTGACTCCTCTTGCCAGCCAATTCATGGAGGAGAACACAAGAGTTGTCAAATGAAAGAAGAGTACTGGTTTAAAAAAAAACAAACTGGTAAAATGGTTCTCAGTCTGAACAAAGGAGAGAAGATCCTAAGCATCTCCTCTAGAATGGCCTTGGGTCGGACTGGATGCAAAAGCTTAGAGAAGCCCCAATTGGATGGCTCCAACATGTTTAAATTTGTCAAAGGAGCATTGAAGTCGCTGTCTTCTGAATGTTTTCTTTTCTAATTCCTGCAAGCATTAAAGTGGAAACCTTATCTCTCAGCTCTGATCCGTGCATTGTTGTTTTAAATTTTGTACATTTGCCCTGAGACATCGGGATAGGGCACATTACAAATCGGAAAATAACTAAAGAAATGCGGATCATTACAGGCACAATAAAATCAATGCTACAGACATTGCTTTCTATACTGGTTCACATATATCCACCCCAAATTTGAAGTGACATAAGAATCCTTTAGGCGTTTCGTCATAAACAAGGGAACAAGGGTCTTCCAATACATGAAGACCCAAATAACATACCAAAATTTGGTCAGTATAATAATGCCTGCATCTGTAATTTTCACTCCATGCATCTGAAGAAGTGGGTTTTTTACCCATGAAAACTTATGCCCAAATAAATCTAAATAAATCTTTAAGATGCCACCAGATTCCTTGTTGTTTTTGTGAATACAGACTAACATGGCTACCTCCTGATATTGAAATTCTGACTCAAATCTACTAAATCTTTTTGGCTTGCACTGTAAGAGCACCGAAGACTTGGATTTTTCCTGGAAAATCACTGTTGAGCATGGTGGAAGGATGCCAAAGTCCTGAACAAACACTTAATCAAGGACCCAGTGGCTTTTCACTCCCCTAGGAAATATGGTCCACTTTGAATCGCATCCACACATCACAAGACAGATGCTCCTACCTTCCCCATAAATGGGGACTGAGTTACAATCCTATTTGTGACTGTAGGGAACACATAATTAATTAATGTCCCAAATGATCTGATCCTGGTGATATCTCTGCCATCCATTCTACATCACATGAAGCAATTAATTGGATTGCCAGTTGAGACTTGGACAGCTAACATTTCTGTTGTTAAGCCACACAAAAGAAGACAACGACTAAATAAAAATAGCATAACTAATTTCTGAAAGGTTTTTTGAATGTTGAAAGGCACTTTGTGACTGTAACTCCTGATAGAAATGAGGTCATTGACCGAACTAGATGCCAAAACCTGTGAAACAAAAGTGTTGGCAAACTGAGCACAGTACATAATACCTTTCCAGGAAAAAAAATCATTTTTTGAAACTTAATTTTTTTTTTTTATTAAAAGATGTGTCCATATTGACCTACAGCCAAATGGTCTGACTGCCTTTTAATGCTGCAGAGCAAAACACTGAACCTTGTAGAAGAACAATAAATAATTTTTAATTTTTTTTTAATTATTTTCCAACACTTCCTCCCCCCCCCCCCTTTGGAGGATATGAGACCTATTTTCAGGAAATTGGAGGTGAAATGAATCTTAGGGTATGTCTACACTACGAAATTAGTTCGAATTTATAGAAGCCGGTTTTATTGAAATCGGTTGTATACAGCCGATTGTGTGTGTCCACACAATACAATGCTCTAGGTGCTCTAGTCGGCGGACCGCGTCCACAGTACGAGGCTAGTGTCGACTTCCGGAGCATTGCACTATGGGTAGCTATCCCAGAGCTATCCCACAGTTCCCGCAGTCTCTGCCGCCCTTGGAATTCTGGGTTGAGATCCCAATGCCCGGATGATGCAAAACAGTGTCGCGGGCGGTTCTGGGTACGTGTCGTCAGGCCCCTCCCTCCCCCGTCACAGCAACGGCAGACAATAGATTCGCGCCTTTTTACCTGGGTTACCTGGGTTACCTGTGCAGACAACATGGAGCCCGCTCAGCACAGCTGAGCTCACCGTCACCATATGTCCTCTGGGTGCCGGCAGACGTGGGACTGCATTGCTACACAGCAGCAGCTGCTAACTGCCTTTTGCTTCCCCTTCCTCCGTGAAATCAATGGCCTGCTAAGCCCAGGGTTTCCAGTTTAATCTTTGGGGGGACCATTCTGTGTGACAGTTGTTTGTGTTTCTCCCTGTTCCTGTACCTGTACGCCATGTCGTCACTCGGCCCTCCCTCCCTCCCGCCCTCCTTCTCCTGGTCCATCAGATACTACTTTCGCGCCTTTTTTCTGACCAGGCGCCATAGCTAGCACTGGGATCATGGAGCCCGCTCAGATCACCGCGGCAATTATGAGCACTATGAACACCACGCGCATTGTCCTGGAGTATATGCAGAGCCAGAACATGCCAAGGCGAAACCCGGACCAGGCGAGGAGGCGATTGCAGCACGGCGACGAGAGTGATGAGGAAATTGACATGGCCATAGACCTCTCACAAGGCACAGGCCCCAGCAATGTGGAAATCATGGTGTCACTGGGGCAGGTTGATACCGTGGAACGCCGATTCTGGGCCCGGGAAACAAGCACAGACTGGTGGGACCGCATCGTGCTGCAGGTCTGGGACGATTCCCAGTGGCTGCGAAACTTTCGCATGCGTAAGGGCACTTTCATGGAACTTTGTGACTTGCTTTCCCCTGCCCTGAAACGCCAGGATACCAAGATGAGAGCAGCCCTCACAGTTGAGAAGCGCGTGGCGATAGCCCTGTGGAAGCTTGCAACGCCAGACAGCTACCGGTCAGTCGGGAATCAATTTGGAGTGGGCAAATCTACGGTGGGGGCTGCTGTGATCCAATTTGCCAGGGCAATGAAAGACCTGGTGATAGCAAGGGTAGTGACTCTGGGCAACGTGCAGTCAATAGTGGATGGTTTTGCTGAAATGGGATTCCCAAACTGTGGCGGGGCCATAGACGGAACCCATATCCCTATCTTGTCACCGGAGCACCAAGCCACCGACTACGTAAACCGCAAGGGGTACTTTTCAATGGTGCTGCAAGCCCTGGTGGATCACAAGGGACGTTTCACCAACATCAACGTGGGATGGCCGGGAAAGGTACATGATGCTCGCGTCTTCAGGAACTCTGCTCTGTTTCGAAAGCTGGAGGAAGGGACTTTCTTCCCGGACCAGAAAGTGACCATTGGGGATGTTGAAATGCCTATCGTGATCCTTGGGGACCCAGCCTACCCCTTAATGCCATGGCTCATGAAGCCGTACACAGGCAGCCTGGACAGGAGTCAGGACCTGTTCAACTACAGGCTGAGCAAGTGCCGAATGGTGGTGGAATGTGCATTTGGACGTTTAAAAGCGCACTGGCGCAGCTTACTGACTCGCTCAGACCTCAGCGAAAAGAATATCCCCATTGTTATTGCTGCTTGCTGTGCGCTCCACAATATCTGTGAGAGTAAGGGGGAGACCTTTATGGCGGGGTGGGAGGTTGAGGCAACTCGCCTGGCCGCTGATTACGCGCAGCCAGACACCAGGGCGGTTAGAGGAGCACAGCAGGGCGCAGTGCGCATCAGAGAAGCTTTGAAAACGAGTTTTGTGACTGGCCAGGCTACTGTGTGAAACTTCTGTTTGTTTCTCCTTGATGAACCCTCCAACCCCCCCCCCCCCCGACCCGGTTCACTCTACTTCCCTGTAAACCAACCACCCCACCCCACCCTCCCCTCCCCTCCCGCTTGCAGAGGCAATAAAGTCATTGTTTTTTCACATTCATGCATTCTTTATTAGTTCCTTACAGAGGTAGGGGGATAATTGCCAAGGTAGCTGGGATGGGTGGGGGAGGAGGGATGGAAAAGGACACACTGCATTTTAAAACTTTAACTCTTATTGAAGCCCAGCCTTCTGATGCTTGGGCGATCATCTGGGGTGGAGTGACTGGGTGGCCGGAGGCCCCCCCACCGTGTTCTTGGGCGTCTGGGTGAGGAAGCTATGGAACTTGGGGAGGAGGGCTGTTGGTTACACAGGGGCTGTAGCGGCGGTCTCTGCTCCTGCTGCCTTTCCTGCAGCTCAACCATACGCTCGAGCATATCACTTTGATGCTCCAGCAGACGGAGCATTGCCTCTTGCCGTCTGTCTGCAAGCTGACGCCACCTATCATCTTCAGCCCGCCACCTCTCCTCTCGTTCATGTTGGGCTTTTCTCATCTCCGACATTGACTGCCTCCACACATTCTGCTGTGCTCTATCAGCCTGGGCGGACATCTGCAGCTCCGTGAACATCTCGTCCCTCGTCTTACGTTTTCTCTTTCTAATGTTCACGAGCCTCTGCGAAGGAGAAACATTTGCAGCTGGTGGAGGAGAAGGGAGAGGTGGTTAAAAAAGACACATTTTAGGGAACAATGGGTACACTCTTTCATTACAAGGTCGCATATTTCGGCTTGCAGGCAGCCATCGTAGGCCACAGTGTTTTGGCTTTTTTAACCTTCTTAACATGTGGGAAAGGTTGCAAACAGCAGCGCATTTCCCATATCAAGGATGAATTGGGTTGTCCATTTAAAATGGGGTTTCAATGTGAAAGGAGGGGGCTGCGGTTTCCCGGTTAACATGCGGCACAAACACAAGTAAACCACCCCCCCCCCCCACACACACGATTCTCTGGGATGATCACTTCACCCCTCCCCCCCACCGCGTGGTTAACAGCGGGGAACATTTCTGGTCAGAATAGCAGGAACGGGCGCCTCTGAATGTCCCCCTTAATAAAATCACCCCATTTCAACCAGGAGAGCTTTCTGGAGATGTCCCTGGAGGATTTCCGCTCCATCCCCATACACGTTAACAGACTTGCTTGCTTTTTTTTTGTAATGTTTACAAATATTTACAAAGTTACACTCACCAGAGGTCTCCTGTGTGCCCTGAGGGTCTTGGGTGAGTTCGGGGGTTACTGGTTCCAGGTCCAGGGTCACAAACATATCCTGGCTGTTGGGGAAACCGGTTTCTCCGCTTCCTTGCTGCTGTGAGCTACCTACAGTACCTCCATCGTCATCTTCCTCGTTCCCCGAACCGTCTTCCCTGTGTGTTTCTCCAGTGAGAGAGTCATAGCACACAGTTGGGGTAGTGGTGGCTGCACCCCCTAGGATCGCATGCAGCTCCGCGTAGTAGCGGCAAGTTTGCGGCTCTGCCCCGGACCTTCCGTTTGCTTCTCTGGCTTTGTGGTAGGCTTGCCGTAGCTCCTTAATTTTCACGCGGCACTGCTGTGTGTCCCTGTTATGGCCTCGGTCCTTCATGGCCTTGGAGATCTTTTCTAATACTTTTCCATTTCTTTTACTGCTACGGAGTTCAGCTATCACTGCTTCATCTCCCCATATGGCGAGCAGATCTCGTACCTCCCGTTCGGTCCATGCTGGAGCTCTTTTGCGATCCTGGGAGGACTCCATCACGGTTACCTGTGCTGATGAGCTCTGCGTGGTCACCTGTGCTCTCCACGCTGGGCAAACAGGAAATGAAATTCAAACCTTCGCGGGTCTTTTCCTGTCTACCTGGTCAGTGCATCTGAGTTGAGAGCGCTGTCCAGAGCGGTCACAATGAAGCACTGTGGGATAGCTCCCGGAGGCCAATAACATCGAATTCCGTCCACACTACCCCAATTCCGACCCGCAAAGGCCGGTTTTATCGCTAATCCCCTCGTCGGAGGTGGTGTAAAGAAACCGGTTTAAAGGGCCCTTTAAGTCGAAAGAAAGGACCTCGTTGTGTGGACGTGTCCAGGCTTAATTCGGTTTAACGCTGCTAAAGCCGACCTAAACCCGTAGTGTAGACCAGGCCTTAGAGTATGTCTTCACTGTGAGAAAGAATGTGTTCTTAACTTAGGCTAGCTAATCCATGTTAGCTAACTCAACCCTAAAATGGCAGTGAAAACACGGCAATTTAGCTTTTAACTCAGGTTAGCAGTGTGAGTTAGAGCCTAAAGGGGAGGCTGGCATTGAACTTGAGCTTCTAGCCCAAATTACAGGCTGAGTTGCTGCTGCATCTTCACTGCTATTTTAACCTGAGTTAAGAACACACCCTTTTGCAGTGAAGAGGAACCCTCCTTATATTGCAAAAAGTAGCATCCATTTTTTTGGGGTGGGGAGGGCCCAATTTGTGCCAACAGTTGAATAGCCAGTGCAAATCTGAATGCCAGCACTTCTACACAATTGCAGATGTAAATTAAGACACTATAGACACAGATGCTGAGATTTTCACCTGAAAAAGAGAGGTTGGGCTCAGCTGAAAATGTACCCTGCAAAAAAGGTACATAGAAAAGTATTAAAGAAATAGTCCTTGGAATTTCTGGTCCTTCAAAAACATTCTACCTGAATCAGCTTGTAGTGAATTGTTCATATTTGGGAAAATTGATGATTGTTTATTATATATTGTTTTTACATTATCGGTAAACTTGCCACACTGTGAAACTGATTTTAGTAATAGTTTTTGAAAGGACAACAGCTAAAAACGTTCAAAAGCAAATTAACTTGATGACATCTAAGTTCTCAGAGGCTAAAATTGTTTAGTAAATGCATGGCTTTTGATTTCTTTTCAGAATATATCCATTGCTTATATTGGAATGTTGGTTGGTGGAGACTACATATTCTCTATATTAAACTTTATAGGGCTAAATATTTGGTAAGTGGAATCTGACTGGTCTTCATTTGGTAAAACTGAGAAACTATTCCTTAATGAGCACTAGTTTGTTTTTGTTTCAGTTGGCCAATTTGGCTGAGGTAATTTTGAAACCTGTGGCTGGGCAAGTGCTATATGTTGCCTCAAGATGTAAAATGAATTAGGATCAGTTCTAATTTTTATGTCTATTTATGTTTGTTTCTGTATATTTATTTTGTCATATTAAGATTGTAATTATGTAGATATACCTGCAGTTTTACTACTAGGAGCTGCAGCTCATTAGTTTTTATGAGGAGAGCTGGGTCTTGTCAGTTTGGGGATGAGACATCTAAGGAAACTCCAAGTATTGCAGGAAATGGGAATGTTGATTCAATGAGATGTGCTCATCCCTGTGACTTGTTACTGAATCTGTGTGCCAGGATGGTGTACTTTCAGTAGGAGTAATCATTTTTCATTTCCAGTTCATAAAATCTGTTGTGTTACTTGCATCCCACCCCATATGGGTGCTATAGAGTGGTTATTTATTGATTTCCCCCTTCCCCCGTGTATTCAGGGCCAGATTCTCTGCTCATGTAAATCAGTGTAGCTCTAAGCTATATAAATTTACACCAGCTGAGAATCTGGCTCTCTGTCTGTAAAGCACTTTGAAATCTTTTGGAAGGAAAGTTGTTATATACATATCTGATTTTTGTCAGCAAGTATTCCTGACCCTGTGTCTGCTCTCTCTTCTTTAGCATGGTAGGAGGACTGAGATATTCATTTTTAACATTAAGAGACAACAACAAGCCTAAGCAGCCTACAGATGTAGAAAACACATCTTGATTCAAAGAGCTGGCAAAAATGAATAACGTGAAAGGCAGTGAAGATGCAAGCTCACTAAACAGCACTGCCATGAAGTTAATCAAGCACATGCAGCAGGAATGTATCTGAAATGAGAAAACTACCTCAGTTACCATTGCGTGCACACATTGAATAGGCTCAGAAGTGTTCTTACACACAGTGTTGCCACTTATTTTTGTTTTATTCTTTTACACCAAGACTGACTTATAATATGGGAACATCTATCCAAAGTAATTAGCTAGTTGTGACTGTCTTTATTCTTCTTGCCATTGACAATATTTGTACTCAGCCAAATCTTAAATTTCTTACTCAGTTTTCATCAATTCTTGTGAGGCAAAACTCCCACTAAAGACAATGGGGGCTTGATTCATTTCTGTCCTGTACCTTGCAGATTTTTTTACACCTACAAAGAGGGTGTACAATGCTACCAAATCAAAATGGTTTTACACCCACTTTGCACTAGTGTAAATGATTGCACAACTGGATCCTGGCTCACTACAAAAGCAGTTTTCCCTCTTTTGGTATTGACACCTCCTCATCAGTTATTGGGAGTGGACCACATCCAATCTGACTGAATTGGCCTTGTCAACACTGGTTCTCCACTTGTAAGGCAACTCCCTTCTCTTCATGTGCCAATATATTTATGCCTTTATCTGTAATTTTCACTCCATGCATCTGAAGAAGTGGGGTTTTTTTTACCCACGAAAGCTTATGCCCAAATAAATCTGTTAGTCTTTAAGGTGCCGCCAGACTCCTCTTTGTTTTTGTGGATACAGACTAACACTAACACCTTCTGATACTTGGATCCTGGATGTTTGTCCTGGATAAGGAGTGATTGAAAACCGAATAAGGAACTCAGGGTACAGCCCAGTATGTTTTGAATAAGGAGTCCTCTCTTATCTTACCAAATCTCTGCTTAATTCTTCCAAAGAAGCTATCATTCTCTGTGGTATCACAGTCTGTTGCCACAATCATGATTGTTTTTTCATCAGTGGATTTTTCTGACTTTCTGCTGGATCAAATGAAAGGAAGAGATGGGCAGTGAGAGAAATATTTATTATTTAAAGCGAAATACCTTGGCTGATTAGCCAGTACTGCATGGAAAAATACAAGAGAGACCAGAAAGGTAAATTCATTTCTGTTCAGGTATGCATACCTAGATATCAAAGGTTCCCCTCTGCACATTGTTTGTCAGTGTTTAGCTTGGAACACTGCACAGCAAATGCTACTACTGTGTGCTGACTGGAGCAGAAAAAAATGAGTGGCACACTGAAGACTGACTTTATGCAATAATATTTCATTGATGCAGAATTGTTGATGTCCCACAGTGTGCCATGTACAACATGATAGCTGAAATCACCTAGAATTCATCTGGTTTTGTTCTGTACTCTAAACTCAGGCTGTGTTCCCAAAGATTCACTGAGGAGGGGAAGGATAGTCCAGTAGTTGAAGTACAAAACTTGAAATTGGGTGATCTGGGTTCTGTTCTTACTTCTTTCCATAGATGTTGGACAATAACATAATTGCTGTCTGTCTCAGTTTTCTTATCTGAAAAAGCAGAAAATATATATTTACCTACATCACTGGGTGTGTAGTTAAGTTAAATTAATCAATCTTTGCAAAGCATTTGATCCTCAGATGTTGCCATAGGAGTGTACAGTGATTATTATTGTTAGGCTTCTCAATTTCAGATACACACAAGCCAAGTTATGATTTTCTGTTGAAATCATGAGATGTTCAAGTTTCACAAGGTTTTGACATAGAACCAGGTAGATCTGGATAGTATTGATTGATTGAGTTTCAATTTGAGGTTTGAGCTTCAAACTCAGCAAAAATTGGGGAGTGCAAACCCATGTGGACCATAGGAAGTGGTATTCTGGGTCAGCAGCAATGCCTATGTAGTTCAGTATCCTCTCTGACACTGGCCAGTACCAAATGTTTCAGTGGAAGTTGTCAGAATCCCACAGTCTGCAAATGTGACATATCTGCCGGTCTCACCCTGATCTCTAATAGCTAGAGGTTGGCTTAAGCACTGAAGCACAAGGTTCCTAAATTTTTGTTGTCATTAATTATAACTCTGGATATTCTTGATAGCCATATAATTATCCCCTCTCTTTTTGAATCTTAAGTTCTTGGCCGCAGTGACTTCCTGCAGCAAGAAGTTCCACAGCTTAATCAGGTGTTGTGTGAAAAAAGTATTTCCTTTTATTGGTATGAATTTCTCACCTTTTTAGTTTCATTCACTGTCCTCTTGTTCTCATGTTGTATTGTGAGATACGGAGAACAGAAGCCCCCGATCTATCTTCTCTATACAACTTGCTCTTTTATACAGTATAATTCCAATTATCCAAATACCCTTTTTCCAAAATCCTAGTTTATCCGAATCCACGGTGTGCCTCCTCCACCCCCCACGTAGCCCTATGTTAGTGAATCACCCACTGATAAGTTCTCAATTAGCCTCTTAACATCCACTAGCACTACTCAACAGCTTTATATTTGTATAGTGGTTCTTATTGGTTACTACAACTAGTGAGATCTAATCTTGTTTGCGCAGCTTGGCAGGACAATGTAAAAAAATATATATATATCTGTGTTTGGATCTCAAGCAGCAACTACAGATTCTTGAAGTCCTAGACCTGGCCTACACCTAAAACTTAGGTCAACCTAGCTACGTTGCCCAGGGCTGTGAAAATTTTCATGCCTTCAGCACCATAGTTAGGACAACCGACCCCCCAGTGTGGATGTGGCTAAGTCAACAGAAGGATTCTTCCATCCATCTACCTACTGCCTCTTGGAGGGGTGGATAACTGCATAGATGGAAAAAATCCCTTCTGTTGATATAGGAAGCATCCACACTGTGGCACAGCTGCAGCACTGAAATGTCAGCATTACGGGCCGGATTAACCTTTTGTGGGCCCAGCGCCAAACATATTTGTGGGCCCCCATGGAGGCAATGGAGCATGGCGTGGGGAAGGTCAGTCCCAGGAGCAAGGAGCCAGCCAGAGGGAAAGGGGCATGGCATGGCAAGGGCAGCTCTACTCCGCCCAATGCGAGGGCACTATTTACAAACTGGCAGTTGCCAGATGCACAGTGGCCTGCCCGGCCCTGTGCTGGCAGCATGCCTCTTCCCCTCGGGGGTGGACCTATGCTGTGCCACACAGCCCCCCCCCTCGCCCAACATCATCCCAACTCCCTATGGCCAGAGGCCCCCCGGACCCACTATGGCCAGCACCCACCCACAAATGCATAGTGCCCTGTACAATACCACCCCTGCCCACAGTCCCACCACAATTGCCCAGCACCCCTCACAAAAGCCCCACTCCCTAGTGCACCAACACACACAGATCTTCCCTGCCCCTTCACAGCCCAGCTCCCCACCGACCCACTCCCCCAAGCCCTGCCTCCCAGCCGCACTCACCAGCCCTGCTGGGAGGCAACTCTGTCTGCTGGGGCTGTGCTGGCAGCACAGCCAGAGCCGGTCCAAGGGCTGGGAAAAGCTCCGGTCCCTCAGGAGTGACACGATCAGTCCGGCCAGGGCCTGCCCCGGCCTGGGTCCCTCAAGGTGCACTGGCCTGGAGCGGCCCAGCCAAGCCTCCACACTGTCTCCCCATCCACCTGGCTGAGACTGGCCAGGCTTCTGCACCAGTCCCAGGTGGCTCAGCTCTGGGGAGACAGGCGGGCCCCTCAGGTGGTGGGAAGCAGAGACTGCCCGGAGCCGGAGGTGCACTGGGGTCTGGCCAGGGGGCTGAGAGGAGCAGGGGATGAGGCCAGGGGATGGAGAGGAGTCCTCAGCCAGCCGGTGGGCAGGCCGAGAGAAGCAAGTGGTGGGCAGGGGGAGCCAGTGGGGTCTCGGAGCACAGTGCAAGTGGAGCAGGCCGGGGCCCCTTCTGAGCATGGGCACAGCTCTATGGAGCCACTGAAGCCATTGTAAACCCTGCACTGCCTACGTTCCCTGTATTTCTAGATCTGTGAAACTGCAGCTCGGAATAGCATTTCTGTTTATCCGAATGCCCAGTTATCTGAAAGCTTTGGATGTACCCCAAACCATTCAAATAAACGGGAGGGTATCATATGCTTCATGCCCCCATTTATTCATTTCCTTTCTGAGATCTGTGTGGATCAAACCAAAAATAGTGTTTGTATGAAGCTTTGTAAAGTGAAACCACCACATTTTGAACAGTTCAAAGAACAACCGAAGAGCTTGTCTACATAGCCAAGTCAATAAGTTTCCCTATACTGGTATTATTATATTGGCATGGCTATCCCAGTAAATTTCCATGTGCAGACAAGCCCTAATCCAGAAACCAGTATGTGACCTTTCCATCTCCATTCTGTGAACTATTAAAGAAAAGCAGAACAGGTATTGAAATGCTGTTTTATCATTATGATGTTCAAACAACACCCTGTATTTTGTTAGTATTAGAGAGCCATGTATTATGGATATGGATTTCAAACATTCTGAAATTTGGGGGGGCATTTGTTTCCATGGTTATGTTTCAGCCTAGAAAAACGGAGGCCATTTGCAAAAACCAGAGCCAGGTTTGGATTTAAAACCCTAGAGGTTGGGGGTGTTGGATGGAGCATTTGGACTCTGGTCCATCTCTAGTCAGTGTTTTTGCTAACTTAATTTAAACTATAAACCATGCTGCTTGATTATTGAAATCTTTTTGCAGGGTATTTAACCTGCTCATGAATAGTTTTTAGCATGAAACTGAAAAATACCTCAAATTCTCACAAGCACTGTATAACCATTTTCTGCCAGCCCTACATCTAGGGCCAGACTGGAGAACAAAGAGCCACTCCCTGCTCAAGAGTCAAACACAAGAGTCATCCTTGCATTCCAAGGACCTGTACCGTCGTAAGGGCAAGCTTCTCCAAAGTGAGGAGAGCAGAGACACTGCACCTTCCCCAAAAGTGGCACAGTTGGTCACTTTCTAGCTCTGGAAGGTATTTTTCCTGCTAGAGATACAATATCTTTCATCACTCCTGCTGGGTGATGCAGCCCTGCACTTCCACTGTCTGGAGTTGGGGCTGCATGCCAGGACCAAGCCTTTATTGTAATCCTACCTTTCATATTCCAATCCAGAAAGCAGCTATTCTGGTTGAACTAATTTCCCTTAGGGCTTGTCTACCTGCTAGGTTACTGTGCAGTAAACCAGGGTGTGGATCCACAGTTTACCAGTTGATTGCACAGTAATGTCACACATGGACACTCCTACAGTGCACAGAGGTTATGGCTACGCTGCAATTAAAAACCCATGGCTGGCCCATGCCAGCTGACTTGGGCTTGGGCTAAGGGGCTATTTAACTGCAGTGTAGACATTTAGGCTCAGGCTGGAACCTGTGCTCTAGGCCCTGTGAGTTAAGAGGATCGGAGAGCTTGGGCTGCAACCCAAGCCTGAATGTCTGTTTCACAGTTAAACAGCCCCTTAGCCTGAGCCCTGTGAGCCCGAGTCAGCTGACCCAGGACACCCACAGGTTTTCAGTTGCAGTGTAGACATACCCCAAAAGTCCCAGAGTGTGACTTGGTTTACTACTACTTGAAAGCATGTTCATCACTTTCACTTTTACCTTCTGGCTATTATGATCTAGTACAATTCTGCCAATTCAGGGAAATACTTTACTTTTTAAAAATGTTTTCTTATATATTTGAAAAAATTCTTGAACATTTTTCTGTTCATGTTGTCTAGTAAAACTCCCTTTGCCCCACCACTTCCACCAGAATGTCAAATTTGGGCCTAAATTACCTGACCATTCAACTTTAAGCAGGTGGGCAAGATGGCAGGGTGGCTTTCACTGATAATCAGAGGATTAGCACAGCAGTGGGAGTACAATACTGCTTGATTATATAGCAATTGCACCTACTGAAATGAAAAAAAGAAAGAAACCTTCAAGGAAAACAACTCTGTTCAACTTGGTATGTACCTTAATTCTGCAATATTGTTTGCTGTATGCTTGTAAATAAAGAAATGCAATTATTGTCACTATTTTTGTATTTTTATTATTGGGTGCAGAGGAATGATACTTCTAAATCACAAGTGAACCCTAGGTCAAATACATTACAGTAAAAAACCAACAACATCCTAGTTGAAATAATTTCAATTAGCCAATTATGCATACCAGGCTTCTGATGAAGTGTTTGAATTTTGGGTTGTGTAGCTAAAGTACAAATCTTGATCATTCTTATACATATGTATGTTTTATTAATCAAAGTAGATGTAAAAGATCATTAAGAAATTAAGATGATAAAATAGGTGATTCTGTGGTAATGTTTGCAGAGTTTATGTGGATTAACTTAATGTAGGAAATCAAAATTTATCAAGAAGATATCAAATCCCAAATCCAAAGTCTAATCACACAGTGGCAACCAATAATCTACTATTTTCTTTCTATATAGAAAATTTTGATCCCTAATTCTAGTGCTTATCCATTTGCCAGTCAAATTTTAGATCAGTGAAAGCTACAGGAATGTCAGAGATGTTCAACCAAATGGAATTCTTAAGTTAGAAATTTAAACAAGTATTGAATTATTGAAATGATAATTCAGAATTATTTTGACAGTAATTGGTAACTGTACATACCTCACCCCAAAGTATCCATTTACTAAATCAAAACTACTTCTTATGTCTCTTGCCATACCCCAGTAGATAACCCTACTCTTAGTTTTATACAAACTCATAGGTTATTTTAACTAAGTGCTAAGATGTTTTGTAAACACTTAAAACTTACTGCTCCAATCTTTCTCTTTGTGTAGACAGGCCAAGATTTTAAAAAATAGGTGCCCAATTTTAGGCTTCTAAGTCCATATTTAGGTACCTAAACAAATGGCCTGATTTTTCCAAAGTGCTGAAGCTAGTAGCTCCCTTTGACTTTAATGGGAGCTGCTGTGTGCTTTGCACTTCTGAAAATCAGGCCACAAGTTTAGGTAACTGTAGGGAAAGATTCTGTACACAGAACTTGGATAAGCAGTGACTGGGTGAGGACAATAATTATACAAATTATAATATAAATTATTATATAATTATAATTGTACAAATATTTATAGGCTGTAAAGATCAAGGATGGATAAGAATTGATTATCATAGTATTAGCAGTAATTGGATGAGAGTAAGAAAAGGAAAACTGATGCTGAATATCAGGAGACACTTTCTGACAATGCAACCTGTAAACAGTTGTTGTAAACTGAGTCCCAGAAAAAGAAAATCCCCAAGGTCACTTTCAGTCATTGGCTGAGCCGGAAATAGACCCTAAGAGTCCTGAGGCTCATGGTCCAGATCTGACAGCTAGAAAATACTGCATCTCATTAGAATATCATAGAATCAAGGGACCTCAAAAGGTCATCTAGTCCAGTCCCCTAAACTCATGGCAGGACTAAGTATTATCTAGACCATCCCTGATAGGTGTTTGTCCATCTGCTCTTAAAAATCTCCAATGCTGGAGATTCCACAACCTCCCTATGCAATTTACTCAGGTGCTTAACCACCCTGACAGGAACTTTTTCCTAATGTCCAACCTAAACCTCCCTTGCTGCAATTTAAGCCCATTGCTTCTTGTCCTATCCTCAGAGGTTAAGAAGAACAGTTCTTTACCCTCCTCCTTGTAACAACCTTTTATGTGCTTGAATATAGTGTAGAAAACAATCTGCTTTGGTAGGGAGATGGTCTTGATAAAAATTTTGTTTGTTGTTTATGGATGTTCTGGTGGCAACTCCAAAGTCAAAGTTGTATTGAGATTTTGACTTCATAAATAACAAGGAGGTTGAATTCTTTAAGAACACTGTATCCTCCCCAAACTTATAGCACTCTGAGTACATAATGAATTTCCTGAGAAATTGCAAGTATTTTTTAATAATTTTTTGTTACAATTAGTTAAAAAAGAAGTACTTTAAGTAATGTAGCACTCAAATTGTTTTTGAGAATGATTTTAATCATGGAATAACACAAATATCAAACACTTCAGACTTTCCATTTTGGTAAAACTCACTGGAATCTCATGCACAGTTTGCCTTTGAAGAAATCAGGTTGCAATTAAGTGAAATTATTAATTATTGTTATTGTTTTAATTAGAAACTAATAGACAGGGCCTGCAATAGGACCATTGTGATCAACCAGTCATCACTTTTCCTCTTTAACTAATCTGCATACTGCAATTCTCTTGGCAGAAATGAGTCAGCAGTGTGAGGGGAACTATACACCAGGATTCCTCAGTCATAGCTTATTTGGCTAAAAGAGTTTTTAAATTTGAAAGTAATCCATCAAGTTAAAATATGTAAATGTGTAGTTCAGATACATAAACAACCTTTATTCTGCTCTCTAATAAGCGTATGATGAATGCAGTTTGGGGTTTCTGGACCCAGATTAGATGAAACTGACATTTAAAGATTGGTTTTTCATTTCTTTTCCATTCATGTTGTTGCTACAGAGGAGAGTTAAGGTTGCCTGAGTGCCTTAAGTGTGTATTTCCATGCCTTAACATGTTTGGCTTTATAATAAGTTTAAACTTAACCCTGCATTTTCTTTGTTTCTAGTGATTCTTCTTGGGATAATTACAACATTCTTGTATATTTCTTATCCGTAAGTTACTGATATATACTCTCAACCTCAAAAGCAATTTAACATAGAGGTTTTTGTCTGGGAATTTAAAAATGAGTCCAGGCCACAGAGTAGGATCCTAATTCAACATGAACATGCCCAAAGTTTTGAGGTGTCTGCATTGAAGATTTTAGTTTGTCCAGCAGCAAAAGTTTGGAGGTGCTCTCATCCAGGGTTTTGGGATAGACCCACCTTTAGTTTCTTTGAAAATTCTTTTTTGTTCCTGGATGTTTTCCCAAAAAAGGAACCTTGTCTAAAACCAGGTATTAGAAATCCTAGTTTGGTTTTATCTTTTCCAGTAATTTACCAATCTGAGTGTAGTATAGGGACGGTACTTTAATCTAAACCCTTGGCACTCAGTGGGGAAAAAAGAAATCACATGACCCAGTGGATTTGATTAGACTGTACACTTCTCTGCCAATGCTTAGAGAGTAGCAGTGCGCTAGGAGGCAGTTAAGGGGAAGATAGTGTTGGTATTTCATCCAAGCTCGGTGGATCTGTTCACCATGGGAGAGTTCCAACAGCAGCTGCTCACTCTTTTTGGGGGTCTAATTTGTCTATTTACTCTGGTGAAATGCATTAGATTTTTGAAGTATTTTTTCCCCTATGTATGGAATGCTTTGCCTCGGTCTTTCTTTCGGTCAATGGGAGAATGGGCAGGTAATGGAATTTTCTTCACATTTTTATTGCTATAATTGAGTGATGAATTTCTGTGTTATTAATCATGAGTGGTTCTCCCCCTAACCCCTTTAAGAACTAAACTTGTAACTTTTGCTGGGGGTTTTCCACTGATTTTAATTTTTATGAACCAGAAATTTCAGTGTACTTGGGAATACAAGAAAATAATCAGAATGGTTATAAAACACCATCTGTTCTTTTTCAAAATACATATATATGGAATTTAACTCCCTCCTCATCCTTCCCTATACTGCACACATCCCAGTTCTATCACTTTTTCTCCGCTGGAAGTGCTTTAGTTTTATAACATTGCCTATATCCTTAGTTTCCTGATCTAGCATTTATGAAGCAATTAATTTACCATTAGCATCTGTCCCCATCCTTGGAAGCTTGTTTCTTATGTTCGTGGTAACTTGGTTCCAGTGTAATTTGCCTGAAGTGGCTACCTGTCAATAATAATATCATTAACATCCATATTTACAGTAGACTCAAAACTTGGCTGCTCCATTTTAAAGGTACCACATGTCCTCAAAAGAAGAACATTGGTGTTTAAAAATAAAACATTTTCTTGATATTGAATGCTGAGACTTTTTTTTTTTTTTAAAGGATTGTTAAACTACTAGCATTAAGCAGGATTGAGGATTTATTGCAGTTTCTGAATTCCTGTATTACGAGTGTCACAGATGAGGTCACTTAATAGCAAGATGCCATCATCAGCATCAAATGCCAATTTTAGTGTAAACACTTTCCCCTCCAGATTGAAGTCTCAAGATCCAGGTCTCATTTACTTTAATGGGAGTAGATCACATCTCACTGTACATGTTACATTTTGTTACTGATGGGTGGCATCCACCCCGTTCAGAAGGCCAGCACAATGCCCAGGTACTACTGAAATAACCTGTAAATCCTACATTGAAGAATTAAGTGGGACTTCAGTGGGGCACAAGTCTAGCACTGACTCTCTCTGTGGAGAGTGGATTTCATTAAGTGGAAGTTCTCTGGTTGAAATCCTGATCCCATTTAAGTCAATGGGCTCAGTGAAGATTGGTAGGTTTATTTAAACAGTTCATTGCATCACATGAAGCAGGATATTCTAAGACACTAGAATTAAAATTGGCAGATCTAGACCTGTCAAGTCTGCTGCTTTGCCCAAAAGACTACTGCTTTTTATTGGTCTACTGGGAAACCTAACCAATCACTGCTTGTTTTGTTGAAGGACTTCTTTCTCCATATGAAATAGGGGAGTGAGGTGTGTATTAACAACTAATCTTGGCATTAAAAACTCTCTCTCATAATTCAGACTACCCAAATCCATATTTTCCAGAGACTCTCACGAAACAAAATCCTTTAATGCTCATATTGCCCATTTCATTCCATTTATTATGATGACTTCTTGGGGCTACCTGGGAATTGTTCAGTTTGTTCCCTATGGTCAGATTGTTTATATGGCACCCAAAGCGTGCTAGTTGCTGGGTCCCCACCCCAAGGATATTTCAAGCCAAATGAAGAGATGATGGGATGTGTGAAAACAAAATTGAAGAGAACGGGTAGGAGAGTGGAGGGAGAAGGGTTACATGTACGTGGTGGCGAATTTGCTTTGGTTGTGGTCTGTGTATGTCCTGGTTGGGGATCGTAGCATCTTTAAACATTGTTCTCTAAAAAATTAAGATATTGTATTTTAAGGTTTGGTGGGATAGAAGTGGACTAAAAGGGACTGGCGTGGTGGGGAAGGATTTGCCAGAGCAAAGGGGCATGGAAGAGAGACTGAAGGGAAGAGGGAGGCAAAAAGAGAGGGACAGGAAGATGAGGATGAGGAACAGGAGGATGGATGGAAAGGGTCACGGTGCTCAGAGGTGAGGTCCACGAGCAGAGTGAATGTGATAGTGCAGGAGGGATGGTCCATGACAACAGTAGCTCCTCGCTGGGCTGTGCGGAATAGTGGGGACTGACAGGCCTGGATTCACTCCCTGCATCATCTGCACTAGCTGGATACTGGGGAAACTTTACAGTCCACCCAGGCAGGGTATTTTCTACACTGCAATGAATAACCCATGACTGGCCTGGGTCAACTAACTCAGGCTCAGGTTGCAAGGCTATAAAATTGTGCTGCAGTCATTCGGGCTCAAGCTGGAGCCTGGGCTCTGAGACCCTGCAAGGTGGGAGGTGCCAGCGTCCAAACTGCTGCAGTGCAATTTTATAGTCCACAGCCTGAGTCCGAGTCAGCTGACTCAGGCTAGCTGCAGGGTGTTTAATTGCAGTGTAAACATACCTGTAGGCTGGTCTAAGCCATGTAGAGTGGGGAAGGGGCAAAGGGCCTGGCATGCTACTCAGCTCTGGCTGTGTCTAGGCAGGGGAGAAGTGGAGACTGGCAGGACCAGATTCATTCATTGCACCTTTTGGTTTTGCTACTAGTTGGTATGAGGAGGAAACTCTGTGGCATTTTTATAGGTCACCTGAAGACTCCTCTGGGCTGGTGGTATTCATGATAGGTACTTAAACATGGGGTAAGGCTGGAATTTTCAAGAGATCCACCTCCCATGACTTTCAATCAGGTTGTGCTCCTAACTGCCCCTTTGTGCCACTGAAAAAAATCTCTTCCTGAGAGATTAGAACATTTTGATCAAATTCTTTTGCAGAAAAGAATTGAGTCCATTGGTTTGGTTTGGTATCCTGTCTCCAACTGCTCAGAAACTGATACTTCAGAAAAAATGCAAAGCTAGCATAATGGACAATTATAATTATAATTATGCCACAACATGCCTACAGAAGAAATTTCTTCCTAACCAAAGGCATTTGGTAGTTGGCTTGTCTCTGACTCAGTTTCTCCATCTATAATGGGGATAATACTGATCTAACTGTACCTAATAGCGTTGCTATAAGGATTAATTAGTCAATGGTATTAAAATACCTTGAAATTGAAGAGCTAAATAAGGTAATAATTATACTTAGTTGAAAAAGTCACAGTGCCAATAAATGAAATATCTAGAATGAAACACCATTGGCACAAATTATTGTTCTGCTTGCACTTTAAAGGGAATTATAAGCCATACTTTCTGTACAATGCATCTAATCACTGATTAGTGGAAGCAGGTTCCTTGGAAAAAAACTAAAAAGAGACTAAAGTTTGCACTTTTAATCCAGCCCTTTGAGCACAAGACATTAGTGTTTAGGAAATTCTGAAGCATGAAGATTGAATAATTAAAGGACGAACAAAAGAAGGTTATAAATGTATTTATTTTTCCCCAGTGGTCACAGGAGCAGGAGATGGAATTGGAAAAGCATATTCCCTGGAGGTAAGATAAGCACCTATAAAATCAAAGTGGAAATATTGGTGAATGGGAAATTTCTTTCCTTCCAACATTCTTTGCAACTTAGTAAACTGATTCTACAGTTAAGAATATTACATATGCTTAAGGACCTAATCTTTCTTCTGTGTATATGCATAACTCATGTTATCACTTGGTGATATGACATTCACTTTCAAAAATTAGAAGAATGACATGAAATAGCCCCAACTGCTTCCATACTGCCAAGAAAATCACTGGGAAGTATTGAGTGATCCTAAAGATTTCATGCATTCTGTAATAATTTTATAGTATAAACTTTAAGAGACAGTATAGTCTAATAGACTAGGTTTGGGACTGGAAAATCTATTGACCTGGGTTCCATTCTCAATTAACCTGCTGTTTTGTTTTGAGCAAGTCACTAATGCCAAATATTTCAAACTTGGGTGCCTAACCTTAAACACAAATTTGAAAGTGTTGGCCTTAACCTTTTTGCCTCAATTATCCCAGTTTTAATACTGGGATAATAATATCTACCTCACAGGGATGAGTATTTAATAGCATTGCCAGCTCTTACAAATTTATTGCAAAGTTCCATGCTTGGTTACTTAATACCCCTGCTCCTGGAAACAAATGTTTATGACAGAATCTCAGTTTTAATTAAAAAAAATGTTCTAGCCCTCATGGTTGCAGAGAAAAGCTTGAAAATGTTATCTGATGGCACAAAAACCAGAAGGCATAGAAAAAAACATTTTTAAAAAACTTTATTTTTAAGCCAATCTTATGACATTAAGGGCCTGACGCATGGTTCTGAACATCTGGGGTTGTCCGTATTGTATTTTGTTTGAACATATAAAGCATGAACAAAAGTGCCTAGTATTTATAATTTAACACTAATTGGTAATTATTATTATTATTATTTTATTAACCACCCTCCTGGATCACACCCTTCCCATGCAAAAGAGTGGGTCAGTTTCATTCTCTGCAGCATTCCTCCTTCCCTTGTCTTTGGTCCAGTTCTCAGTGAATGGGCAGGTGGGGGGAGGGGATCAGCTGGGGAAGAATATGCAGAATAAGGGGAATTAGCATGCATGCCCAATTGCATCTTCAAAACCACATTTATGAGTGCAAATACCTACAAGTGGAACTTGGGGAACAGTGCATATAAGCGAGTGTTTGGATGACATTTAACCAATGTGTTGTTACAAATGCTGTGTTGCCCACACAAATGTGGCTTTTGCATGCATACAGAGGTGCACTTGCAAATGTTATGGGTCAGACTCAGTGCACACTGGGCTGCTCTGTGCTATTTGAGCAATGCAAAGCAACTGTAAACTCGGCTTAACAGGACAATTAAAACACATTTATGGCTGCGTTGTGTTACTGGGGAGGGGTAGAACAGATTGAGTGAGCTTTTGGAAAATTTGGCTGTTACTGACCAGTTACTGTAGAGCATTTGTTAATTATTTTGGCTTTTGTAGTACGAGTAAGAGTCAGATTCCGCCATCTTTATTTATGCTGAATAGGACCTTACTCCACAAGTAGCCTTATTGATTTAAACCCTGCTCAGCTAATCTACAGGGCAGACGCCAGGCACAGGCCTCTGTGAGCTCACTGCTCAGCATCTTCATTTGGCAGGCACAGGATTTTGTGAGGCTACTGGTTAAATACCTCTGACCCTTTGAAATTTCTTACCTGGCTCCTCTGCCTTGCTGTACTGATATTGAAGTATAAGCCCCTCTGAAGTTACAGACTCTGTGCCTCATGTTCTCTGGGCTGATGCGAAGGCACAGGTCTCACTGATGTCTCCTCCTCAGCACCTCTAGTTTGCTGGGTTGAAGCCAAAAGGCCTTTATATGGGTATTGGCTCAACACTTCTGCACTTATGGGTTTATAACCGAGGACAGATCTCTGCAGGTGTGATGGCGAGGGACGGCCCCTGTGAGGGTTCCTGGCCAGCATATCTAGTTTTCTGGGTTGATGTAAAGGCATAGTGTTACTGGCATGACAGTTATAGCTTGCTAATGTCACAGGGCTTATGGAAGCAATAGACTCAGCACTTATAGTTTGTATTAAAGTTCAGGCCTCTGTGAGACTAGGGTTACCATACGTCCGGATTTTCCCGGACATGTCCGGCTTTTGGGGGCTCAAATCCCCATCCGGGGGGAAATCCCAAAAAGCCAGACATGTCCGGGAAAATAGGGAGGGAGGGCTCAGCGGTGCTCGGCCGGGGCCTCTGGGGCTGGGGCCGGTGGTGTGGGGCCGGGCCGGGGCCGGCGGTGCTCAGCAGGAGCCGGGAGTGCGGGGCTGGGGCCGGTGCCGGGGTCGCGGGGCCGGGGGCATGGTGCCGGGCCGGGAGCCGGGGGCGCAGTGCCGGGCCGGGGTCCAGGAGCCGGGCGCGCGGTGCCGGGCTGGGAACCGGGGGTGCGGTGCCGGGCCGGGGGCCAGGCCGGGCCAGTAGCCGGGGTCACAGTGTCGGGCCGGGTGCGGTGCCGGGCCGGGAGCCGGGGGTGGGCCAGGAACCGGGGTCGCAGTGCTGGGCCAGGCGCAGGGTCGGGCCGTGGGCGCGGGGCCAGGAGCTGAGGTCGCAGTGCCGGGCCGGGGGCCGGGCCGGGAGCCAGGGGCTCAGTGCTGGGCCGGGAGCCAGTGCCCCAGGGCCCGAGCCAAGACGGGCGGGAGACGCCGGGGCCAGAGCCTCTTGGCCCGGGCCGTCCGGCCGTCCGCCAGAGGGAGCCGCTCAGCCAGGGGGGCCGGACTGAGCCGCACTGCACCCCGCCCCAGCCTACCTGCTGCCTCCCTGTTTCAGGCTTCCCGCGAACATTTGATTCGCGGGAAGCAGGGGAGGGGGAGGAGCAGGGGGCGGAGCGTTCAGGGGAGGGGGCAGAGTTGGGGCGGGGCTGAGAGCAGGGAAGGGGCGGGGCCGGGTCCCCATGGAGTGTCCTCCTTTTTAAAAACTAAAAGATGGTAACCCTAGTGAGACCGTATTGGGCTGATGTGAAAATCCAGGTTCCCGTGAGGTCTCTGGATCAGCATTTCCAGCTTCCTGGGCTGATGTTAAGGAACAGGCCTCTGTGACAATACTGGCTCAGTTCCTCAAGCTGGCTAGTCTGATATCAAGGCAGAGGCTGCTCTGAGGTTACTAGGCTCTAGCTTGCTGGCTAATTTCATGGAACAGATTTCTGTGAGGTCCTCTGGTTCTGGACCTTGAGCGCCTAGGGCTGATGTCAAGGCATAGGGCTCAGTGTTCAGACTTGCTAAACTGTTCTCAAGGCACAGGTCTCTGTGAGAATTACTGGCTCAGCAGCCACATCTTGCTGGGATTATGTCAAGTCTTAAGCCTTTATGAAGTCACTACACTGCGCCCTGGTCTACACTACGAGTTTAGGTCGACTTTAGCAGGCTTAAATTGAATTAAGCCTGGACACGTCCACACGACGAAGCCATTTTTTTCGACTTAATGGGCTCTTTAAACTGGTTTCTTTACTCCACCTCCGACGAGGGGATTAGCGCTAAAATCAGCCTTTGCGGGTCGGATTTGGGGTAGTGTGGACGGAATTCGACGTTATTGGCCTGCAGGAGCTATCCCACAGTGCTTCATTGTGACCGCTCTGGACAGCACTCTCAACTCAGATGCACTGACCAGGTAGACAGGAAAAGCCCTGCGAACTTTTGAATTTCATTTCCTGTTTGCCCAGCGAGGTGACCACGCAGAGCTCATCAGCACAGGTAACCATGATGGAGTCCCAGGATTGCAAAAGAGCTCCAGCATGGACCGAACGGGAGGTACGGGATCTGCTCGCCATATGGGGAGATGAATCAGTGCTAGCTGAACTCCATAGCAGTAAACAAGATGGCAAAATATTAGGAAAGGTCTCAAAGGCCATGAAGGACAGAGGCCATAACAGGGACGCACAGCAGTGCCGCGTGAAAATTAAGGAGCTAAGGCAAGCCTACCACAAAGCCAGAGAGGCAAACGGAAGGTCTGGGGCAGAGCCGCAAACATGCCGCTTCTACGCGGAGCTGCATGCCATTCTAGGGGGTGCAGCCACCACTACCCCAACCGTGTGCTTTGACTCTGTCAATGGAGAAACACGCAACAGGGAAGCGGGTTCGGGGTATGCGGAAGATGATGATGATGATGATGATGAAGACAATGAAGATAGCTCACAGCAAGGAAGCGGAGAAACCAGTTTCCCCAACAGCCAGGATATGTTTATCACCCTGGACCTGGAACCAGTAACCCCCGAACTCACCCAAGGCGTGCTCCTAGACCCTGAGGACACACAAGGGACCTCTGGTGAGTGTACCTTTGTAAATATTACACATGGTTTAAAAGCAATCATGTTTAATGATTAATGATTAATTTGCCCTGGCAATCGCGGCCAGTACAGCTACTGGAAAAGTCTGTTAACATGTATGGGGATGGAGCGGAAATCCTCCAGGGACATCTCCAGAAAGCTCTCCTTCATGTAGTCCCAAAGTCTTTGCAAAAGGTTTCTGGGGAGGACTGCCTTATCCTGTCCGCCATGGTAGGACACTTTACCACGCCAGGCCAGTAGCACGTAGTCTGGAATCAGTGCTTAAAAAAAGCATGGCAGCGTATGGTCCCGGTGTTTGCTGGCATGCAGACAACATCCATTCCTTATCTCTCTTTGTTATCCTCAGGAGAGTGATATCATTCACGGTCACCTGGTTGAAATGGGGTGATTTTATTAAGGGGGCATTCAGAGGTGCCCGTTCCTGCTCGGCTGAACAGAAATGTTCCCCGCTGTTAGCGGGGGAGAGGGGCAGGGAGGGGTGAAGGGATCATCCCAGAGAATTGGGTGTGTGTGTGGGGGGGGAGGGAGGCAGTTGGGTTTGTGCTGCATGTTAACCCGGAAACCCCAGCCCCTCCTTTTACATTGCAAACCCATTTTAAATGGCCAACCCAACGGGTCCTTGGTATGGGAAATGAGGGTGCTACTGTTTGAAGCCATTCCCACATGTTATGAGGGTTAAAAAAGCCAAAAGACTGTGGCTTCCCATGGCTGTCTGCAAGCCGAATTCTGTTGCCTGGCACCGCGTGAGTGATCTCTCACACCAAACCGGCAGGCCCTCAATATAAGAGGAAAAATGCGACCTTGTAACGAAAGCACATGTGCTGTGTAATGTGAACAGCAAAATTTAACGTGAAAGAGTGTACCCATTGTTCTCTAAAATGTCTTTTTTTTAACCACCTCTCCCTTGTCCTCCACCAGCTGCAAATGTTTCTCCTTTGCAGAGGCTAGCAAAGATTAGAAGGAGAAAATGGCGGACTTGGGATGATATGTTCACTGAGCTCCAGATGTCCTCCCAGGCTGAAAGAGCACAGCAGAATGCGTGGAGGCAGTCAATGTCGGACTACAGAAAAGCACAATATGAATGAGAGGAGAGGTGGCGGGCTGAATCGCGGGATGAACAGAGCAAGTGGCGGGCTGAAGATGATAGGTGGCATCAGCTTGCAGACAGAAGGCAAGAGTCAATGCTCCGGCTGCTGGAGCATCAAACTGATATGCTCCAGCGTATGGTTGAGCTGCAGGAAAGGCAGCAGGAGCAGAGACAGCCGCTACAGCCCCTGTGTAACCAACAGCCCTCCTCCCCAAGTCCCATTGCCTCCTCACCCAGACGCCCAAGAACATGGTGCGGGGGCCTCCGGCCACCCAGTCACTCCACCCCAGATGATTGCCCAAGCATCGGAAGGCTGGCCTTCAATAAGTGTTAAAGTTTTAAAGTTTTAAACTGCAGTGTGTCCTTTTCCTTCCCTCCTCCCCCACCCCTCTCGGGCTACCTTGGCAATTATCCCCCTAGTTGTGTGATGAATTAATAAAGAATGCATGAATGTGAAGTAACAATGACTTTATTGCCTCTGCAAGCGGTGCTCGAAGGGGGGAGGGAAGGGTGGGGTGGTATGTTGTCTGCACAGGTAACCCAGGTAAAAAGGCATGAATCGATTGTCTGCCATTGTTCTGATGGAGGGGGAGGGGCCTGACGGCATGTACCCAGAACCCCCCGTAACACTGTTTTGCATCATCAGGCATTGGGATCTCAACCCAGAATTCCAATGGGCGGCGGAGACTGCGGGAACTTGTGGGATAGCTACCCACAGTGCAACGCTCCGGAAGTCGACCCTAGCCTCAGTACTGTGGACGCAGTCCGCCGGCTTCATGCACTTAGAGCATTTTATGTGGGGACACACACAATCGACTGTATAAAACCGATATCTACAAAACCGGCTTCTATAAATTCGTAGTGTAGACATAGCCTGCATTTTTAGCATGTCAATGCACTGGCCTTTGGCAGTTTACAGGCTTTACTCTTCTGTCTTCCTGGAATGATGTCAAGGGACAGACTTCTGTGAGTATTCCTGGCTGAGCACCTCTACTTTGCTCAGCTAATATGAAGACCCATGTTTATGTAAGGCTTGTGGCTCAGCATTTCTAAACACCCTGAACTTGCTGAGCTGAAGTGAAAGCACAGGTCTCTGGATGTCACTGGCTCAGCTGAACTGGGAAATTTTTGACAACAATTTTCCTTGTTTATTAATAACTTCATATTTTTAAACATTTAGGTTGATTTGCTTAAATCAGGGTTTCATTAGATCATTTTTGAGAGCAAGGAATTTCTTATAATATAAGCTTTGGTGTTTGGGAAAACCTTTGTGTGATTTGTTAAAATTTAGCATGTTTACAATCTGGTGAAAATTAATTAGGGCTTGAGTTGCTTTGTTCCAGTAGATTCACTATTTTACAGCGTTGCAGGAGTCTCCCATTAAATTCTCCTGCAGACACAAATATTTTAGGTTTGTTGTAGCAGTAGCACCGGAGGAAACATTTTTAAGCAGTTTTGCAGAATCCATTTCTCCTTTTGGGGAGCTTCATTTTTGCAATCCTTCTCTCCTATCCTACTTCCTCTGGGCCACATAATTGTTGAGAGATTTGAGTCGGACAGGTCTCACAGGTTTGAACTGCGAGAAATTAAAAGAAAAAAAAAATGAGTGGGGATGCCAGTCCTGCCAAAAATCCCACTGTATAGATCTTAGAGAAAAAAATATATCTAATAGCTTTTACAAATCTCTAGAAATCTAGAACAACTTTTCCATAAATCATAATCCTGCAGTTTTAAGTTCTTATGATCTAGTCTGAGTATCGCCAGTTTGTGTGCGCAACTGCGGTAATAGCATGCACAAATGAGGCCCAAAATCTGTGCAGTTTTGCATGTGGCTCTAGCTATTTGAAAACTTGGCTTATTCTGTAAGCTGCAAAAATGCACTATGAGGCATAGTGTTTTGATGTGTGTGAAAGCCTTTCGTTGCACACTACAATGCCTGCCTAAGCCTTCTATTAACCTGTTTCAACATGCTTAGACATTTGTCACTGCTGGAAGTAGTAATGATGATCTTGCCTTTTAGGAATCCCAGAAGTTCGTGAGCATTTAAATCCTTTACCACTGGGAGTCAGGATTTCCTAATACAAACAGGTTTATGTTGCATAATGCTGGGAGCTGGGGCTTGCTCTCATCTGCAGTGGGAAATTATATTTTCTAGCTGCATCACAGGCCATGTCTGTATTAGGAAAATGCATTGTCTTAGGAAGTATTTTAACAAAGATGTTTTTACTAATAGAATGTTAAACATGACTTGGCCCTTAAACATGAATGATTAAAAATGAATTTTCTGAGTACAGACAAGGCCATAGTATATCAGCCCAAGTAGAGTGGTATTTTCCAACTGTCTTTTGCATTAAAAATTGGCCATCATCATGTCCCATTTCCAGCCTGCTATAGAGAAGCTAAAATGATGCCCACTCTTCCATAATGATCACTGTTTATTAGGATTTTATTAGCTGGCCATAAAACATTTATTCTTGGCTGAAATTTGGCATGCAAGGTCTTAGCAATGAAAATCATTATCATTTACTTTTTTCAACAAACTGCAATAAAAATCAGTGAAATGCATTTATTAAAACAGAAGCTCAGAAAAATAGCTCAATTTTTGATGATGATATTTATATTACCAGCATGGAACTGAATGCTTAAAAAACCCATCTAAATGGTCCCCAAATTACAACTTGGAATGAGTGACCATGGAAACAGCGACCATGTCTCCGTTGCCTTCCGAATGGATTGGAAACAGCTTGAGTCAAGCTTAATGTGGACAAAGGGAAATTTGCCAGTACGCAGACAATTAGAGTTCTCTTCCTGAGTACTTCAAATGCAGCCCTTAAAGTGAGCTTTCAAAATGCCACAGTGTCTAAGTGTTTGCCTGTCTCTTTGTAGCACCGGACAATTATGTAAGAGTCTCCAAAAGCTCAGAACTGTGAGAATGGGCTTTGTGCTGAAGATGCAAATGGTTGTTTCCAATACATTTAGTGGACAATCTCCCCCTCATACTCTCGATGTAGCGAATTTTTAAACAAAGGTCCTTATTTCTTAACATTCTTTTCATTGTTTCAGGGAAGCTCAGTGGGACAAACTGTTTCCTTCAAATAGATTTAGGGGGAAAAGCATTGCAGGGAGCCAGTTACAGAAATGAATGCCTTTTCAGTGTGTGGGCTTCATCAGCTAGTCCCTTACTCTCTAAGTAAACCTGGTACTTTCAGATGAAGTTGGCCTTATCTTTGTGCACATTCATTTAACTCTGCCTCTCCCTGCTTTCGTGGGCAGCTTTCTAGCTTCAGCTGAACTCTTTTCTGATCATGCACCCAAGCTCTAGTACAACTTCAACTTGTTAAAAACATACACTCTACAAGCTGGGACATATTCAACTTTCAATCTGTGCACAAAGCTCTAATTGGGAGTGGAAATGTTTATGTTCATGGTGTGTGTGTATATACACACACACACACACACACACACACACACAGAAGTTAGATAAAAACATAAAATACTCTTGCTGAAAGGTTGCAACCTAACACTACTTTGTTTCTTAGACTTCAGAATTATAACACACAAGACCCCAAAAATAGAGAGAGACAAAGCAGGCTGCTCCTTAAAACAGAGAGGTACAGCTCACCCCACTTTACTTTAGGCTGGCTGCCTGCAAACTGATTGCTGATAGACCAAGAATTACCACAAGAAGTCATAAGAATAAGGGGAGAATATGACTATTTGTTTTGCATTATTTTCACATTACTTCACCAACTATAAACAGACATGTTAAAAACTGTTTGCATCTACAAACCTAAATTCTTGCCTACATTTTTATGGATGTGCTTTTGTGTGCACAAAACTCTTGCTTGTTCATTTACTTCACTTTACTTAAAAAAAATCTCTCATTCAAGTTTTGGGGACATGGGCTATATATATTATATAATATAAATTCTAACCAAAGTCCAAAATATATAATCCTTTTAAAACTCATCCCAAAGTTAGGACCCTCCCACTATTCAATACAATCCATTTAGCCCCTTTTCTCAGGGGGGGAAAGCTTGGAAAAAGATGAAATATTATAGAGTGACCTGGAGGTCAACAAATTCAGGTTCTGGTGAATTAATGGGGAAGTCAGTTCTACAGCAGAAGGCCCCCTCATTGGAAATATCAGGTGGAATTGCTCTCCATCTGTCAGTTAATTAGAGTCTTTCAGTAAGGGATCAAGGAACATTGTTTTGGCCAACCTTTTGTTTGGCCATAGGTTGATGCTCAGAGTGTTTCGTTATGATGGGTCAGGATCATATAGGGAGGAGGATGTTTGTGCGGCTACTATAAGCAGTTTAACTAATGTGTTGCTTGGTTTTAATTTTTGTCATGTCTCCAGATAGCACGGTAATGAATGCCTGAAAGTAAATGAAATATTAAATAAAATGCAGAGTCTTGAAAGCTAAAAAAGTCACTTAAATGTTCTCATCACCAGAATGTAATCAATTTTAATAATTGTAAACACCTCTTTTGTAGCTGGCAAAACGTGGATTAAATATTGTTATGATAAGCAGAACACTTGAAAAACTGCAGAAAGTAGCCACTGAAATTGGTAAGTGTTTAAATCTGAAGATAACTGTGACAGGCAGTGTTATGTAATAGGGCACTGGATTCATGAGACCCAGGATTCTGTTCCCAAAGTGTTTACAAAACATTAACTCTCATACTACTCTGTGAAATAGATGAGTATCATTACCCCCCACTGACAGATAGGGTTACTTTGTGAAGGCACAGAGATGAATTTTTAAACAGTCACATAAATGTGTGGTAGGGCTGGTTATTGAACCCACACCTCCTTATTCTCAATCATGTACTTTAACCCATAGAGAATACCTCCTCCTCCAGTATAGGAAGTGAGTTGAAAAGGATGACTCTTTTGACACATTCAGCCCCATCAGGTATAGTTGTGCCATAGGAGTTTCCAGAATTGGAATTCTACATGGGCAGAAATCCAGAATTAAAAAAACATTTATCTCAAGTGTTGGAATGTAGAGTAAAATTTCCACCTATTCAGACAGGAAGGCCTTTAAAAAAAAATCAAGATAAGATTTGAGAAAAAAAGAGATTGAGTTTGAGTAGACAAGTAGAGCCATTATAGCTATTAGGCTACTAATGTAATACATTTTGTGTAGTGTATGTAAAACATCGATCAAACCATAAAACTAAGGCTATGTTTACACTACAAACCATTGAGTGGCAGTGTGTAATGTATGTATAGCTAAATGTCACATAGGGTTGCCAACTTTCTAACTGCAGAAAACCGAACACCCTTGCCCTGCCTGCCCCTTCCCCGAGGCTCCACCCATTCACTCCATTTCCCCCCCCCCGTCACTTGCTCTCCCCCACCCTCGCTCACTCGCTCATTTTCACTGGGCTGGGGCAGAGGGTTGGAGTGTGGGAGGGGGTGAGGGCTCGGGATGAGGGGTTTGAGGTGCAGGAGGGGGCTCCAGGCTGGGACAGGGGTTTGGGGGATGGGAGGGGGGATGGGCTCCGGGGGGGGTTGGGTGTGGGAGGGGGTTCTGAGCTGGGGCAGGGGTGTAGGAGGGGGTTTGGGGCACGGGCACCAGGCAGCGTTTACCTTAGGTGGCTCCCAGGTGCACGGGGCAGGGGCATGCGGAGCCCCCATGGCCGTTCCTGAGCCAGAGGGACATGCTGGTTGCTTCCCGGGAGCTGCGCGGAGCCCGGCAGGGAGCCAGACAGCCCTGCTGTGGCCAATGGGATTTTTAGTGGCCCAGTCAGCAGTGCTGACCGGAGATGCCAGGGTCCCTTTTCAACCGGGTGTGCACACTATAGTGTGCAGCTACGTCTGTGTGTGTGAAAGGCTCTGGAAGAGAGGAGGCAGCAGAGAAAAACTTCATCAGCTCCATGCCACCAGAGGCTTTCACAGTAGTGAGGAAAGGTGCTGCTGCTGGAGTCTTTCCCTGTAAATTTAGGGCTAGATACTGCAATTAGCTCAGGCTCCTCTGTGCTAGTCAAGTGTGGGGGGCTCAGCTGGCATAAACCTGATGGAGCTGGCTCCTGCATCTGCCATTTTCACCCCGCAGCATACGGGAGGGTGGGAGTGGGGGAGCAGGGAGGAAATGGGTTAGAGCTCTGCTCCACTCCAGAACACTGATTCTCTAAGTCATGCCAGGGCTGGCACAGACTGGCCAACAGAATCATGGGGCCATAATTGGCTTCCTGACAGCCTCCCTGCTATCCTGCCCCAAGCAGAGCTCAGATGTACAGAAGAAGTAAGCTCTTGCCAAATCTGAAGATATGCCGATAACTGAAGTGGAGTTAGAAGCTTGCCATTTCTGGGGAAGTTAGGGTCTCCCTTCTCCCCCCACCAAAAGGCCAAGCTCTGGTGACACTAGCTGGTGACATAAAAGAAACACATAGGAAAGTTAGATACAAAGTCCAATTCTGTATAGCTATAGAATCAGTTTCCATTTCACTGAGGGGAGCTCCTAGACTTTCTGGAGTCTATGTGCACCTGAAATGGTCTCTGCATTTCCATTGTTGACAAATGTGTGTGTTCAGATCACTGTTCAAGAAAGGGAGGAGGAGAAAGCCTTTCAACTGGTCCTAGATTCACTTAGCAAATCTTTCAACAAACCTGGTCGGAGGTTCAAGATGATTATGAAACCTGAAAGCAGGTTTAGTAGTAAATATTTCTCATGTGAGCCTCCTTGTTAGCAGAGTTATAATTTGAGCTCTCTAACAGAGAATTTCAGCTTTCATTTTTGAAGTCAGTCAGTCAGTCAACTTCTCTTCTATGTGAAGACAGCGTTGAAAATGTAAACGGGATATAAACCAAACAACCCAGAGACAGGATTTTGCAGCTGGATTCCACTTCTGCAGCAGGAGGGGTAGGTGTGGGGGAGGAGGAGAGATTATAGATTCTCCCATTTCCCTTTTATGTAAAATGAGTCAAAGTTGAGGTGTATCCCAAAGAGTTGCCTCAATAATTCTTCCCCAAATCCTTAGGCTGGCCCATCTTACAATGGTGTGATTATGAATAACACAAATAGGCTATATTTCAGAGGGAGGCTGCAAAATATTGTTTCACAACCTGCCCCCAAAATGCAAAGTCCAATTCTGCTTGTTAAAATGTTCATCTTACAAAGAAGCAAACTTTTAAAATAATTATATAAAATATAGAGTTTACATCAAAGATCTGTCAGCATGTTCATTTTCAATAAATTGCAACACTTCTCTTATAAACATTAAAATTGGGGAAAATGTTAGAAGTTTGAAACCTGTATTATTTATATTATTTCTAGTAAGGGGGCTAAATTTTGTCTTGATATTTGGGCAGAGCGCCCACAGATTTCAGGGCAGAAATTGACTGTACATTTTCCTTAAAAAATGTGTTACGGAAAGTGCCTTTTGCTTATATTTTGATTACTCTTAAAAAGCAAGGGAGTTGAAACAGCTGCATGTAGTACAGAGTGCAACACAAAAGGGTGAACCAAGTTCTTTGGCTCATTCCTCTTGATTACAATTCTCTCTCTCTCTCTATTTATATATAAAGACACTTTGTGTTAATTACAGAACAGGCCACAGGTAGAAATGTGAAGATCATACAAGCTGACTTTACAAAAGATTACATATATGAGAATATTGAAGAATGTCTTCAAGGATTAGAAATTGGCATTTTGGGTAAGTTAATTAGACCCATTAATTGAAGAGTATTTTGATAATACATTATATAAATACAAATGCATTTAAGTAATTGCAGCTTACTATGCAACTACAAATTGGCATCACTTGTTTTAGAACATGGTGTATATGACACTAACTAACAAGCTGGTTTTAACATGCAGATGTTATTAAAACCAAGTGTGCACTTGCTTACTACACTGTTTTTAGTTGTTTATTATACAGGTTGTGGAGGTGAATCAAGGCACTCTATGGGTTTCCTATTTCTCTAATAGGGTACAGTAATTTCTTTACCATCTAAGCCAATCTATCACCTGCTGAGTAGTATCCATTTTATGTGGTGACTCTCCCTGTTTAGTCTCAATGAATTCATTTTCAGTATTTCTTTTACAGCTGTGTGGAATTCTTGCATTGAACCTGAAAACCACTATAAATGAACTTTTGGTTAGAGCTAACTGGAGTGATATGAATAGGAACAAAGTATTTTTTAAGTCTCCTTTAATTAATAATAAAAAAAATCCAGTAATAGCCTGCTTTGGTTCTACTGAGGTCAATATCGATGGCTTTGGTTTCAGTGGGAACAAGATGGGTCACTAACAGCATTTCTCTTCACATACAGCTTAAAAACTTCTTAAGAAGAAACCTTTTGTTTAACCAGTTAAACTATGCACTTCATCCAAATATAGTTCTTATTGTTCGGTTTCTTTCCTGATTAGTTAACAATGTTGGAATGCTTCATAATCCTCTTCCATGCCGTTTCCTTAATGGAGCAGACACAGACGAGGTAGGATTACGTTGTAGTACTGTTGTTTTTTCTTGCAATGTAACAATTAGGGCCAGAGGTTCCATTTACTAAGGGACAGATCCTGCGTCCACTGAGCAGGGCTGGTCTTACCATGAGGCGAACTGAGGTGGCTGTCTCAGGTGCCAGACTGGGGGGCACTAGGACCCAGAGTGTAGAAAATTGTGTCTGCTGCTGGTGCATAGGTGTTCTCTCTGCTCTAGATGCACAGAGATGGTGGAGTGCTGTGCTGGAGGAAGGAGGGCACAAGAGACATAACAGGCAGGCAAGAGAAAAGGTGAGAGGGAATAACAGAAAGCAGCAGGAGCTGCAGGGAGAGAGAGGAGGAGGAGCCTCTTATGTACCTCTCTAGCATCCCCAGGAGGCTGGACTGATTAACACCAGCTTCTCAGGGAGCTTCCTGTTTCCAACTGCTTCCCTGAACCCACTTGAGGAGAACAGGCAGTCAACTGAAGTAGTAGGAGCCAGTTAGGCCCTTAAGATGCTGATATCTTCCCTCATTCAGGCCCTGCTATGAGCCTGCTTATTTGTCCCCTTCAATTGAGTGTGGAGAGCCACTATAGCTGGCACAGAACAGCTGTCATGAGTGAAAAAAGAAAACGCCCCTCTGGGGCAGCATTCAGAAAAAGAAAGAAAGCAAAGGAAGCTTTTCTATCTAAGCAGGAAGGAGCTCTCCTGAGATACATAGACACAAATGTTCACAGTGAGCCTTCCGGCCCAGTGAGGATGTGAGTAGTGAGGAGATGCCTGATCTTCCAGTTAGTCAGAGTGCAGGTGACCTGGCAGCTACTGCAGCATCCATATCTCCATCTCAAATGGATGTAACCATGCACATTCCTGAAGAAAAGTGTAGCTCAGAGAAGCGTGTGGTGGAGGTGAAAGAAACCGCTGCTGCTGAGTTTAGTTCCTTAAGTCTAGATGATCGAGGACTGAGGACCCACTTGAGCAGTAGCCTGAGGGACCTCCTTGTACTGCATGGGTCACAGCAAGTGAAAAACTTCATGTTCCCCAAAGACAATGAAAATAGAAGTTTCCATCCAACACATTACTGGCGTGAAATCCCCAATGGTGACAAAGTGGAGAGGCCATGGCTTATGTACGCAAAAACCCAGAATGTTGCATATTGTTTTTGTTGCAAACTCTTCCAGTCTAATGTTCCAGCCACATTGGGTTCTACAGGAACAAAGGACTGGAAAAATCTGGCTAGAAATCTGGCATGCCATGAGAAGGCAGCAAATCACCAGAGAGCATTCCATAGGTGGAAAGAGCTTGAGATGAGACTAAGGTTAAAGGCCACCATAGATGATCAGCATCAAGAGAAGATTGCCTCAGAGTCTCTTTACTGGCAAAATGTTCTGAAAAGGCTCATTGCCATTGTGAGAATGCTTGCTACCCAAAACCTAGCACTGTGTGGCACTTCAGATCAGCTGTATGTGCCAAACAATGGAAACTTCCTTAAAATTGTGGAGCTGATGGCTGAGTTTGATGCTGTACTCCAGGAGCATCTAAGAAGAGTCACCACCCAAGAAATGTACACACACCACTC
This sequence comes from Trachemys scripta elegans, assembly GCF_013100865.1. Taxonomy (NCBI): domain Eukaryota; kingdom Metazoa; phylum Chordata; order Testudines; family Emydidae; genus Trachemys; species Trachemys scripta. The sequence goes on from NC_048303.1 coordinate 83,911,868, forward strand.
CCTTGGAAAAGCAATTCAAAATGAGATCATACAGTTACTGGCAACAAAAGTCAAACAGAAGATTGTGGCAGATCTGAAGTCAGCAAGATATTACTCTGTTATTCTGGACTGCACACCTGACATCAGCCATACGGAACAAATGACTTTAATGGTGTGTTTTGTAACAACAACAACAGAACCTAGTGAAAACGTCCCTGCAATGGTGACTGTCAGAGAGCATTTTCTAGAATTTGACATTGATGATACTACAGGAGCTGGTATGACAAATGTGCTTTTTAAAAAGCTGGAAGATGCAGGAATTGCGATAGCCGACATGAGAGGTCAGGGCTACGATAATGGTGCCAACACGAGAGGAAAGAACAGAGGAGTGTAGACACGGATCTGTGAGTTAAACCCTCAAGCTTTTTTTGGCCCACGCAGTTCTCAGTCATTGAACTTCGAGGTCAGTGATGCAGCATCAGCTTCTAGTGAGGCTGCTGAATTTTTTAATGTAATTCAAAGCATCTATGTATTTTTCTCTGCATCAACTCATCGATGACAAATTTTGAAGCAGCATCAGGGAATATCCTCTCTGACACCAAAACACTGAGTGCTACATGATGGGAAAGTCGAGTGGAGGCGATAAAGCCTATCAAACACCAAAATTGGGAAGATAGATGATGCCATAGTTGCCATTATGGAGGATAATGCTATGACAGGAACTGTTCATGGGAGAACAGTGGCAGAGGGAAATGGAATCACCAGAAACATACATGACTTCAAATTTCTGTGTGGCTTAGTGTTATGGGATGACATACTGTTTGAAATAAATGTTTGTAAGCAAGAGACTCCAAGGTGTTGATCTTGATATATCTGGAGCAATGGAACAACTGGACAAAGCAAAGTCATACCTACAGTCTTACCGGTCAGATGAGGGATTTCAAAATGTTCTGAAGAGTGCACAGAAGCTGGCAGAGGAACTTCACACTGAAGCTATTTTCCCACCCATTCAAGAATACAAGAGTCACCGAAGAAGAAGACATTTTGATTACGAGGCACGGGTTAATCCCATAAGAGACCCCAAACAACAATTCAAATTTGAATTCTTTAATGAGGTGCTGGATTGTGCAATACAGTCAGTTGAAGAACGTTTCATGCAGCTCAAGGAACACAGCAGTATATTTGGGATATTGTATGATATTCCAAAACGCCTCACTATCCCTGAAGAAGACCTACACCAGCAATGCAGGGCACGAGAGACAGTGTTGACACATGATGATATGTGCGATATTGATGTGACTGATTTAGGTGATGAACTGAAAGCCCTTTCAAGATACATTTCAGCAGGATCAACTTCAAAGGTTGTTCTGGAATATATGTGCACAAATAAGATGACCACCCGCTTTCCAAATGCTTTTGTTGCTCTGCGCATACTTCTAACACTTCCTGTAACAGTTGCCAGTGGAGAATGCAGCTTCTCCAAGCTGAAGTTAATAAAAACACATCTACGCTCCACAACGACACAGGAGAGGCTGGTCGGCCTTGCAACCATCTCAATAGAGCATGAGCTGGCCCAGACTGTGGACCTTCAGGAAGCAGTTCAAATCTTTGCAACCAAGAAGGACAGAAAGCACCACTTTGATTATTCAGACAGATAAAAATGCCAGTGTTTACTATGAAGACAAGAAAAGTTACATTTGCTGTTCAGGCGTTTGAAAGTTCAGTGTTACTTAAAATTTTTGAACAAGGCATTTTAAGTTGTTAGTTCTCCTTTATTGGGGTAGGTAGAAGAGCAGTACCATGAGAGGAGTAGAACAGGAAGAAGGCAGAATTGAGACCTTTCAAAGTTTTGGCCCAAGCGAGGGGGCATGGGGGCATCATTTGAGCTCCCCGCCTCAGTTGCCAAAATGTTGTGGGCCAGCCCTGCCATTGAGGTTGGTGAAAGTTGCACTGTTGAATTCAGTGGGAGGAGAATTGGGCCCTAAATAAACATACTTACAAATGAACATGCAATGACAAATTGGATAATTGTGCAGGAAAATAGTTATTTGCATGGGCAGTCTTGGTAAATATGCATGCCTTTTTGCAGCCTCCTTTTGAATTATTTTTACCCTGGATGTTCTGTTAGAAGTCTTTGCAAACTGAACCCTCATGTTATAAATGCCAGCTAAGTGACTTCTCAAAATGTGTCTACATTTGCATTGTTTCTTGTTTCCAACAGAACCTCATCAGCTGCAACATTATCTCTGTTACCAAGGTATGTACCATACACATTCAGTGTATAAAGAAATAAATGTATTTATACCAGAGAAAGACATTGTTTCAAACAGTGACAATGAGTTTTTTTATGTCCTTGCATTTTGGCTGGCTTCAATCTTAGCTGCTCATCCTGAGTCATATCGGAAACATTATTTTAAGAGTCTAATTAGGGTGAGACTGAAAACCTGACCTTTTTGCTTCAAAAATGGATGTGATGCAATTCCATCTTGTGAAAACATTCATTGCAGATTGACCAAACCTTCTGAAGACAGATTTCAAAACCTCTTAAGTTGTTTCAAAACAAAACTGTTCTCTGGCCAGCTCTAATTTTGATTAGCGCCTTCCCTTTCAAGCACAGTTAGTATTTCGCCACCTCCCCAGCTCTGATTAAGGTTTGTTGCTCTACTGTTTGGGGCAACATGTTAACCTGAGCTACAACTAAATGCTTCATAGTTCATCTCAACCTTAGCTAATATCTTTATAAACATGACATGAGAGGCCTTTATTGACAGACTCTCCTCTTTAATTGTTGAGTTTCCTCCCCATATCTAACATACCTACCTTCCCCCAATTTGACCTGTTTGATCACACCACATACTTTCTCAAAGGCTCTGCTCTGAGAATTGCTTTGACTGCTTACCAAAGAATCTCTCTTCTTGAAAGGTGTCTGGATTTTAAAGGAGAGCACGCATCCCAAAACAATTCTTAGAGGGGGGGGGAGGGGAAGGAGGGCAGCTAAAAGGCTAAATTCAAGTGTGTAGAAGTTGGACAAGCCAAAATAAGCAGTTTTAGCTAGTTAGGCAAATGATTTATTCTTCAAGGTTTGAAGTATAAATCCTTTCATATTGTTCAACTAAATAAACTATTTATGTCTGCCATTTCTTTCTATAAAACTTCCGCAAAATCTGCCTATTCCTTTCTACCCCTCCACCACAATAATTCCCTTTCCAGGCCTGGATGATGCCTTCCCCTGATTACTGCAACCTCCACCTCTTTGGCATCTCTCAAAGCCACTTGCCCCCTTCAATCTATTCCAAATGGTGGTACAAGAATTAACCATGTCTCGGACAAGATCCATCCTCTCTTCAAATGTTTCTGCTGGTTTCTCGATTTTTGTCCTGACCATATGTAAGCTCTTGACCTCCTGCAAGCTCTAAACATTCTGGGGTAAAATCCTGGCTCCAGTGAATTTAATGGGATTTTTGCCATTGTATTTGATAGGGCAGGATGTCCCCTGTGGCATCTGCTTTCATTGATACTGTAGTCTCTCTCTTCTGCCCTCCTTGTTCCAGTGAAACATCATGGCAAATTTCCATATTGATGTCTTCCAGCCACTCATCTCTCAACCTTTTCCCACTATGCACGCTATGATTGGCACCTTCTCCCTTCACCCACTTGGACATGAGATGCCTCCATCCTTTCTTCCATAAATTCCAATTTGAAAATGAGGCTTAACCCCCTGCATGCACATTCTCACCCCCTTCATGCTATTGGCCTGGAACTAAGCACCAGTATGTTTATCTGCACTAGTTTACATTGCTACCCTTTCCTTTCTTTGTAAGTTGTCTATTAAGGCTCTTCTCCTTAAAAGCTAAGCACACGTATAAGTCTTTGAACACGCGAGGAGTCCCACTGAGTTCAAAGGAACTCAAATCCATGCTTAATGTTAAGCATGTGCATATGTGCTTCACTAAATAGGGATGGACTGAAAAAAAAAAAGCCGCAATCGCAAAAGCGGCGGCGGCAATTGGAAAAAAAAATAAATAAAAAGTCGCGATCGGCGGCGGCAGTTCAGCTCCAGATCCTTCACTCCTAGAGGGAGTGAGGGACCTGCCACCCCCAAATTGCCCCTGGTGCCGCCCCTCTCTCTTGGCCGCCCCAAGCACCTGCTTGTTAAGCTGGTGCCTGGGGCCGGCCCTGGTTAGAGTGAGAGAGGTGGGTGACTGAATAATTAAGATCCAACCCCAACCTTTGAAATTCAAAATGAACCTAAAGCCTTTACGCTGCAGCTTGAAAAAGTTGGGAAAACGTTGTGTTTTTGCACTTTCTGATCCTAGTTGGGAGCAGAAGTGGAAATGCTGAAATACCAAGAAACAGATTGAGATATTTGATCCAATATTGCAGGCTCATGAAATTCAGATAGTTTGGAAAAGATTTGCATAAGCCGGAGAACGTTGCATGTCAAACTGACCCTTGGAAACTTTGGACAACGGTTCAACGCAATGTGTTCTAATATGTGCCAGTAACATTTCTAGTCTTTCCCCAACATTTCAAAGTATATTTTTTAACCTAGCTGCTCTGGCTCAGACCCCCTGTGCTTTCAGAACTTAATGTGTTAGCACATTTTCTCTGTTTAACAAACCCCAAACCATACAAAACAAAAACAAAAAGAGACACAAAGCACAGGGAGAGGGAATGTAACTCATAGCCCTTTTATTTCTTGTAGATGACACGGATAATTTTGAAACAAATGGAGCCAAGGTAAAACTCCATTTTTTCCCTTTAGCTTTCTGTGGGTTCTAATTCTAGCAAATATTTGCTAGCTCCAATTAGTTCTGCAATAACTACTCAAGTTCCTGGTGGGTCGATGCTCAATATAGTTTATTTCTCCTGCTGCTGTGTGAACAAATGGTAGAAACTGTAACAAAAAAAGTAAAATATAGGGCAGATCAGAAGATGTAATATACTGGGTTAAGTTTACAAAAAAAATATGCTTGTATAGCATATGTAAACCTGCCTATTATGAGACTAATTAGGCATGCAAATGCCTTTGCACACATTAGTATTGTCTAAAGGTAGCTGTAGAGTTTGGAATAATAGTATTTAAGTGTTAAAGATAAGTCACAATACCTTGATTTACTAAGAGCAATTAATTCAGCTCCATGAGTAAAAGGTTCCTTTTCTTATCTGTTTCAAGGGAACATGTTTAAGACATAATTTTGATAACTAAATTTCCATCTGTAAGAATTTAAAAAGGGTGAGGAGAAAATTTTTATTTTAGGATACAGTAAACTTTTGTTTCAGCAACAATCAAGACAAACTTTTACCTTTTACTAGTTTTCCCTTTGGTTATTATGAAAATAGCTGAGAGATGCTTTTTACTACATATAGGGAAAATTAAGGCCCAAATGAAGGAAGTGGGAAGAGGAATCGTTTAGTTAAGGAGAGTTATAAGCATAAATTCTTTTCTCTGAATTTTTCAAATATCTGACAATATTCATGTTCAGATGTACAACACCAGGAACAAAATTCCCCATGGTTCCAGTTGCACTATTCACTTAAGTTACACTTCTAAAATTTTCTGTCTGTGTATTTGCTGGTACCTAATTAAGCTCTAAAGACTCTCGTTGAGAATGTAGCCTATTCTGTTTGTATAATAGAAGAGTTCTGCCTTCTAGAGAAAAAGACTGCAGTTTGAATCTTATGCAGGACCCAGATCCTACTGTAATATAGCAAAAGGCAAATTTAATGTAACAATTTAATTTGAATTTCAGACAAAAAGGACTTATTCTGAACCTTTCTTCTGGTTTGGGCACCTTCCCTTGTCCATTATATACTATATATTCGGCTTCTAAAGTAAGTCTTTTTTATTGCTTTGTAAATCAGTGTTGCTGAAATGTTCACCCAAAACACACTAGCTCTGACTTATAATGTTGATATTTTCAGATACAATTAAATAACACAATATTCACAGTATCCCTCCAAACTAAGGCAGAGAATAGGGCAATGGTGAACTTCTGTAGGCACAGGCTAACTGGTTTACTCAAGACTGAAGATGCACAAGACGTGACAGATTCTGCTTGCAGAATGGAGGGTAAAATTTTGTGTAGTGGAAGGATGGAGATGGGAGACACGTGGGGGGTGGGCGGGGTCAGCTCCCCAGCTGCCCTCACTCCGCCACTCCACGATCAGCAGGCAGGGGTTGCCTTGCCTGTTTTTCATTTGGAGGCTTCACTTTGAGTTAAAACTCCCAACATTTTAACTTCATACTGATAGGATTCACTTTGATGATTTCCATTCAAAACCATAAAACACTGAGGCCTCAGCTCTTGTTTGGTTGACACTCCACCCCAGCTCTCTCAAAACCCAGATAAAACTCACACAAATCTAGCCCAAGTTTCAGCTACATTGAAACATGAGTTTTTAGGTGGGGTTTTTTGGTTGCCTAAGTTTCTCATGGCTCTACTCAAAAGTGAAATCAAATATTTTTAGATTGAAAAAACTTGGTCAGCATTATCTAAAAATTTCTGATGACCCACTCGCATGTCTCTTCTTAGGTACATATTATGGAAACGTGCCATATATCTGAGAACCTCACGCTCCAATATATTTTTACTCATAAGACCCTTGTAAGATAGCATTTCTCTATTATCCCCATTTTATAGATGAGAAACTGAGGCACGGAGAGGCTGTGATGTGCCCAGTGTCACATGGATGTCTGTGGTGGAGCAGGGACTCGGACCCAGATCTAGTCCTAGGGTAGTACCCTAAAAACCAAACCATCCGTCTTCTCTTCTTGCACTTTGCATAGTCATTGATCTGTGCAAAGTGGGTGTAAAACTTTACCATTGATGTAAATGAGTGGAGAATTCTGACCTGATAGTATTTTACACCCAGTTTTTGCTCAGTTTATACAGGAGTAAATACTATACAAGGCGCAAGGCAGATACAGCAGGAACAATATTGAACTATAGGTACATTGGGATCTAGCTCCACCTGTGGATCCGAATTTTGCAATATGGGTCCATGAACATCAGAAATTTGGATCTCAATCCAGAGCCACACTTCTACTCTTCCCCCTTGCGGAGGGTTGCCAACTTTCTAATGGCACAAAACCAAACACCCCTGCCACGCCCCTTCTCTGAGGTCCCACCCCTGTTCACTCCATCCCCCCTCCCTCCATTGCTTGCTCTCCCCCACCTTCACTCACTTTCGCTGGGCTGGGCTGGGGGTTGGGATGGGGTGTTGGGTTTAGGAGGGGGTGTGGGCTCCTGGAGGGAGTTTTGGGTGCGAGAGGGGGCTCACGGCTGAGGTGGGGCTGGGGATGAGGGGTTTGGGGTACAAGAGGGGGTTCCAAGTTGGGGCAGGAGGTTGGGATGCAGGAAGGTTTTTTCAAAGTGTGGACTCTGGCTGGGTGGTGCTTATCTCAGGCGGCTTCTGGAAATGGCTGGCATATCTGGCTCCTAGGCAGAGGGGCCAGAGGGCTCTGCGCGCTGCCTGTGCCAGCAGGCATCACTCCCGTGACTCCCATTGGCTGCAGTTTCTGGCCAAAGGGAGCTGCAGAGCCGGTACTAGGGGCAGGGGCAGCATGCGAAGCCACCCTGGCCGCCCCTGTGCCTAGGAACCAGACATGCTGGCTGCTTCTGGGAGCCGTGCAGAGCCAGGTCAGGCAGCCTGTCTTAGCCGCGCTGCACTGCCGACCAGACTTTTAGTGGTCAGGCATTCCAGTCAAAAACCAGATGCCTGGCAACCCTACCCTTATATCAGGAAATGCAACTGCAGGTTACCCACCCCACCTGCCCAGCTCCTCCCCCCAGCTGGACTTATCTGCAAATAGGCCCTAGCACACCCTAGGTTTTCTCCAGGTGTAGCCTATAGGCCTAATTTCCCCCTGCAGGCCTGGTGTGGGGTGGATGTCTCAGCACATTGTCAAAAGAAGAATGTGTTATATTCCAACAGTGGTACAACTGCACCTGTGCTAGCAGCTAGTGTAGACACAGCTCAGCCTTTTTTACCACTGTGTCCTCAAAACTGCATTTTCATAACCTGGGATACTTTTGAGTCCCTTGTTACACTAGTGCTTTTTTCATGTCTGACTTGTGCTGGAATGTGGGCACAACTTTTTCTGTGTAAAAGAGTCCTGTGGGATCAGACTCAGGCCCTCCTTTTCTAAATGTGGATGCACTAAGTAACTCATTGCTAGGTTTTGCACACATATTTGGGCCTTAGCCAGGATGATATTTGGGTCATTTTGGTAAGGGGTATGTGTGCATGCATGTGTGCACACAAATAATTTCAGTTCCTTATGACTAAGTTTATTCAATTTTGTAATTCTAGGCTTTTGTATGCACATTTTCCAAAGCACTTCAAGCAGAATATAAGGCAAAGGGAATTATCATACAGGTGATATAGTATCTTTGTTATTTGCCTTCATTTTCATGAATATTTGAAGTCCAGTCACAGAGCCCAATCCCATGAAGTGCTGGACATCCATGTGGAAGCGTTGGGTGGCCCAGTGTCCCTGCTTAAATTTCCTCCTCACTGGTGTGAAACAAAAGCTTCCTCTCCTCATTTCAGCCCAGAGGTGGCTGCCCTTTCACTGATGCTCCATGTACCTTCTATAATGTGTTAAGGACCCTTCTAAATGAAAGGCACTAATTATTGTCAATAACGATCTTTTATTTCAGGTGGTGGCTCCTTATGCTGTTTCTACTCCAATGACAATGTATCAAAAACCCAATCTCATAACAAAGACGGCAGAGGAGTTTGTTAGAGAGTCACTGATTTATGTTACTGTTGGAGAGGAGACATTTGGTTGTTTAGCCCATGAGATCTTGGTAATTAAATTTAATAATTATTACATTAATTATTATCCCTGGGACTGATTCAAAGCCCATTGAAGTCAACTGGAGTCTTCCCTTTGATTTCCTGGGGTTTTGGATCAGGCCCCAAATGAAAAATTCTGTACAGGCTTAATGCTGATTGTGAATTGTTGATGCTTATATATGTCACCAATTAACCATAGTGGGAGTTAGGTACAAGCTAGAATAGGTACTTACATATGGCAGCTGTTAATGAAGGGAATTTAGTACAAGCACTGAGATGAGTAGATTCGATCAGTTGGAAACTGAAAAAGAATCCTCCCAACCCCGAAATATTGACCGTAGCAGTATCACAAAAATTTTCAATGCTAATTATTATAATCTACATGAACACTGATTTGATTTCTTTCTAGCTGCCTGTAATGACTTTTTTTTGGTTTTGCTTTTGTTTCACTGTTTGGCAGGCGTGCATCCTGCAGCTCATTCCGTTGTGGGTATTCCACAGTGACAGATTTCAAGAGGTGTTCCTGAACACATTTCCGACTTACCTGAAAAGGAACTGGAAGAGCCCCTAACAAAATCAACTTTTTAGACCATGTGAAATTGTGAATCCTAGCTTCATACACTAGAATTCTGGGGGCTAAAGTCAGCTCTGGATGAATTTGGCCCAGCATGCTTACTGAAGAAGTTTACTAAGGGCCTGGTCCAAAGGCCATTGAAGTCAATGTTTTTCCAAAGACTTCAATGAGCTTTGGATCAGTTACAGAGGGATGGGATGCTACGGCTGCTTTTGCTTCTTTAAACTGAGCTTGTAGATGGTGCAGCTGTTTGATGTTTACAAATAAAACAATTTGCATTATTTCCAAACAGGTTTGTTTGCTTTGATGCTTTTAGGAAGACTCACATGATCTGTGAAGGGGCTTTGGATTTTTGTGGGAGAACACACAGATTATGCTGGAGGAGGAGGAGATAGTGGGAAGAGATTTTAGAGGATGGAGGGAATCTGTGCATAGGGGCTTTGGAAGTTTGCAGGAACAGTGTGTATTAGTGGAAAGGGCTTTGGAGTCCTCCAAAGCATTTTATATGAATCCCTTTCACAGACAGGATACTGGACTAGGTGGACCTCCAGTCTGGTGATTTCTAATCCTGTGTTTGTAGGAAGATGAAAGCTTACGGTGAAGACTTTGAATCTAGATTGTGTAATGTTTTCCAAATATCTTTCAGAACTTCTCTTTATTTTGTGTAGAATTTGGAAGTGAGAGTTTTTACAACGTTGTTTTGTTTGTGCATTCCAAAAAGCTATTCAATAAAGAAACATTCAAATATCAGAAGTCTTATTTAAACCAGCAGGAGTGAATATATATTTGCATTTGTTGGCCAAATATGATCTAAGGATGTTCCTGTAGTGTAAGCAAGATAGAGGTAAAGCTGTGCACCCACTTAATTCAACCACTAAATAGATCCTAATGATTCCTGCAGTTCCTTTAAGATGCCATGTGACAAAAAGCTATATAGTGACATATGCCAGATACTGCCACCCCACAGACATAGTACAGCATAGCAGCTCCTTTACATAAAATACAATGTTAAAATCTCATTGTAAGTCTGACTTACATCAGAAGGATGAGACAGGAAAGATCCTAACTCTCTGCATATGTCAGCACAGAAACCAGTTGTGCACTGTTCTGAATCTTCATTCAAAGGCACAGCAGGGAACACTACAAAGCATACTTCATGTTATGGTGTTTGTGTGCACGCACATGTACATACGTGTTTAGAAATAGTTGATTCTGACATTTACATACTAATATTTATATGTATTTTCAACCCCTCTCACACTGATCATCATCATTAAAATAATTACTTCACCCTCCAGGAAACAATGAGCATTCTTTATACCACACCTCCTGTAAGATACAACAAGCTATGTTCTATGGAAATTGGGAAGCAAGGCCTCACAGAAGCACAGTAGTAACTCTATGTAGATAAGTCATTCCACTGAGTTCAATGGGGCTATTTCACATGCTTAAATTTACTCATGTGCATAAGGGTTTGCAGGATTAGGGGCTAAGGTAGTAATAGGTCACCCAGGTCAGGGTTGCCAACTCCAAAGCATTTAAAAAAAAATCACAAGCCAGACCCCAAAAACCATAGAGGAAACCCCACAATTGTAGCACTTGGCAACACTGCCAGGTCTTTCCTGTTTTGACTGTGCTGAAAAGGAAACATTGAGAGAAAAGTGATCCAGATTCCTCAAGGACAGTAGAAACACAGTTAAGGCATGCGAGCACTAGCTATGAATTTTGGCATCTCCTATTGTTTGGAACATTTCTTCAAACTTCTCTTGGAAGGAATAGTTACATTTCAGTAAGAGATTTGGGGTTAGTAGATTTGAATTCTAACTCCAGAAGAAGTTTTGCCAAAGTTTTAGGAATGCAGATAGCAGTTGTACAAAAGGCACTGTGTATTAAAAGATCACTCTGTTGTTTTGTGAAGAAAAACAAGTGAGAAATTTAATTAAAAACAGTACTGTATGTAGGATGCTGTTAATGACTGTTAGAAAAAGACTAGAGATACATTTTCCAAAGCACCTACATGACTTATCTCTTAAGTCCCATTAGGACTTCGAAGTCACTTAGGCCCAGATCCTCAAAGGTATGTAGGTTCCTAATCTCTACTGATTTCAATAGCAGTTCTATATCCATGTATTCTGTGACCAACTCAGTCATAGGAGCATCATTTCATGATGTTTCAATGGGTGATATTATCCTAGCAGTCCCTAGCTTCTCTGGGATCCCTTACAGATAAGAAACGAAGGCATAGACCCGCCAAAGTGACTTGTCCAACACAGGCAGTCCATGGCAGAGAAGGAATTAAACATGGGTCTCCTATGTCTCAGGGCAGTGCCCCAACTGCTGGGTCATCCTTTCTCCCCTCAGTGGCAGTTCGGAGCCACTTTGAGGAGCTGGGCCATAGTGCTTTTGAAAATGTTACACAATAACTCAAAATGAATGTTTCTCCTATTTATGAAATTCACATACTGTACATTGGAACTTGAATACCTTGTCTATCTTTCTGAGTACACTATTATATGGAAAATATTTCCTACATTTTATGCCCATTGAACCAGCTCAGTTTGTAAACTAAACAGTCTTTCTACATTTGTTAGTTGTTTCATAGTTGTGTTAAACAATTCATAGAATATAAACTACTGAATATTCACAACCAGTATAAAAGACATCTGCAACTGGCAATGAGACATTGGTGTTATACATATTAACTTTGTTTGAAAAAAATAAGGAATGGACATGGTTTGGTCATCTTTTCATAAATGACCATTTATATAGATTAAAAGATCTAAAGATCTAAAGTATGCTACTTGTACAGCTTTACAATAAAGCTAACAATACATGATAAATATTACATGTGAGCAAAAGCCTATAGCCTTTGGGAAACCCCCTGTTCAATTCAGCACTTGAGGGGGACAGATTGACATTCTCTCTCGAGATATCAAATTAAGTCTTGGCAAGATAAGGAAATTAATAACATTCTTTCTCTAGCCCTACATCCATCTAGAGACACAAGTAATTATATACATGCTTAGTTTTATGGACCTGAGTAGTCCCACTGGCTTACTCATGTGAGCAAAGGGACTGTGTTTTAGTGTCTAATCCTGCCCCATCAAAGTCAATGGATGCTCTACCATTCATTTCACTGGTGCAGAATGAAGCACAGAGGCCATTTAACCTTTAATTTGATCTATTAACCTATATGAAAACTACAAGCTGCTTTGTCTTCACTAAGATTATTTCTTGAGGTAGCTAGTGAGTTAACATACTTTTTTCCTCAGTGAGGACAAAGCCTAAATGCTTGCAGGACTGCAGCCTCAGGGTATGTCTACACTAGGGTTCTCAAACTCAATTTACCTTATGGCCAGTGCCAGTCCTCAAATCCTCCCAGCAGGCCAATAATGTCACTGAAGATGGTGTTCAGAAAAGAAAATGTTTATATTGTATTTTTTATTTCGAATTTCTTAGAAATAGTAAAACTGTCGCACAACTTTATACAGTTCTTCGCCTGCCAGAGAGTTTTTAGTGTTTGCCAGACACCTGGCAACATTTCAGTTCTGTCAGTTTGTTGATGTTTGGCCTCAGTGACTGAGCAGTTGAAACCTTCAGGATTGCAGCAAGGTGTGCATCAGATAGTTGTGTTCAGTATTTTGACTTGTTTAAATTAATTGTGGAAAAAAGTGACGCTGCCTCCATGGATGACTCTGCCCAGCAACTAGTGATGCTGCCTCCATGGCTGACTTTGCCCAGTGCCTACTGATGGTATCTCTGTCCCTCCCCCACAGCCAATGGGAGCTGCAGAGGGGCAGCACCTGCAGCAGACATTGGGCATGCGTCTCTCCTCTACGGGCCACGGTGCGGAGGTTCTCAGGCTGCAGATGGCCTGCGTGCATAGGCACCAACTTCCTTTCTTTGTGGTAGGTGCTTGACCCTGGCCCTGCCCCTGCACCACCCTCGCCCTGCCCCCATTCCACCCCTTCCCCAAAGTCTCCACCCCCTTCCCGCCCTCATTCCACCCCCTTCCCTCGAGTCCCTGCCACTGCCTCGCCTCTTATCCGCCTCCTACCCTGAGAACGCCGCATCCCCACTCCTCCCCCCTCCCTCCCGGAAAGTCTTAAGTGCTGCCAAACAGTTGTTTGGCGTCAGGACTGGAAGGGAGGGTGAGGAGCGGGGATGTGGCGCACTGGGGGGGGAGAAGGAGGTGAGGAGGGGGGAGCTTGGCTGCCAGTGGGTGCGGAGCATTCACTAATTTTTCTCCATGGGTGCCCCAGGGCTGGAGCACCCACAGAGTCGGCGCCTATGCCCGTGGGCTGGGACTTTAAGATCCCTGGTCTACACTTACTGCAAATAAAACCCTGCAGTAAGTCCCTGAGAAAGTCAAAACTGCATTATCACTCAGGCCTTCAGTTTTCTCTAGTGATGACCGTGTTTTCTGCTTGCTGGGTAAATCAAATACTACCCTATTAAGCAACACAAGGACCACGACCCCCGCGCTCTGCTGGAAAAGGTGGGACAATGGATATTTTGGGAAACTGAGTGACCTGTTCAGGAAGTGACTAGAGCATCAATAAAATTAAACATACCAAGTTCTCCAGGTGTGTATAATGCAAGAGGAAATATTTACTTCTAGAATATAGGATTTAAATTAGAAAAATTTGCATATTTGGCAAATTCCCCATTGAGTTTCAAAAGTGAAAATGATCAATCTAGTTTTGTTATCCAAGCAGAGTGAAAATACAAAGCTAGATAAGATGGGTATATGACAAGAAGAATAAGGTTTAAAATAAAGGTTTAAAAAACATGGTAGTTTTAAGAAACATGGGTAAACAAGAATGTGTATTTGTATGCACAGACAGGAAGTCATTAGTGATCTTGGGTGCCTTAAATTCTGGATGTCCAAATTGAGGCATTTTAAAGAGCCCTGACTTTCACAGGGTGGGTGCTCAGCACTTGCTGAGAATCAGACACAATTCAAGTGTCTCAATTTGGACACAAGCAGTCATTGGTGAAAGTCTAGGCTATCATATTTTATCTGGACAGACTTTCCTTAATAATAAGATTGTGGCCTTTGATAGCTCCTGCTCTCAGTTAATGAGTGAAATGTTGACTGGCTCTACTGAGTCTGCTCTACTCACCTAAAAATGTTCTACACAGTCTTGAAAATGTGAACAACCCTTACTTATAAAACATTTCAGTTATTGCACTAGTCTCATGCGTGTTTGTACAGGCAAAGGGGACACTATTTCAGTAAAAGAAAAAAAAGTGCAGCCAGTCACCAAGAGTACTACATTAAGAGGAAAAGAAGCAGTTCAGGGCAAGATTGCTTTTAACAAGAACGATGTAATCCACTGATGGAGTATATCAGTGGCATAGCACTAAGTCAAAGTCTTACTTTTAAAGAGATTGGAACTGCAAATCTGTCTAGACAAGCAATTTAGAGCACAGTAAAAAAAATCTAAACCACTGAATCCCAATGTTGTAAACACTATTATCAAGCCTGGTAATACTGACAGGACCCTACTGTTCTCGAGGACCACCCACAACAGAAAGAATTTGATGTGGCAGCTGGCCCAAAATATTTATTTGAGATATATTGCTATGTGGCAACAGCCTAAAAGAGCTGTAGGAATGAGGAGCACTTACTGAGCGAGCAGCTGATGGGGTTGGCCTTGACAATGGCTGCAATACATATTTCAGAAAGTGATACAGGCCTCCTAAAAGAGCAACATGGCAAACACGCTCTCTCAGACTATCCTGACATATTAGGTCATCTTCCCATCCCAGCAGAAGGGCAAGGCTCACATATTGATGGGGAAAATGCAGGCAAGGGTCAGTTATCCAAATCTTACTGAGAGGAACATCTTTAGTTATAAACACTCTTGCATGTTCTATTCATAGGCCTTCAATTCTTGCATCACAAACCGTTGCACTTTTGTGGTGCTGGGAGGGAGGGCAGGCTAAGAATTCAAAACCATGTCCAGGAGTTTCCAAAAATGCAAATATCAGTGGCAGCTGATGTAGGGTGACCAGACGTCCCAATTTTATCGGGACTGTCCCGATATTTGCTTATTTGTCCTGCATCCCGACCTACCTTCGGTCGGGATGTGAATTGTCCCGATATTTTGCCTCCGCTCACAGGCGGAGTGGAGCCTGGAGGGAGCTCGCGCCCCTCCCGCCCCTGCCCCGACTCCGTCCCCTCCTTCCCCCATTGGATCCCTCCCCAAATCCCCGCCCTGGCCCCGCCTCTTCCCCAAGCACGCTGCATTCCTCCCCTCCCTCCCAGGCTTGCGCTGATCAGCTGTATGGCGGCGCAAGCGCTGGAGGGAGGGGGGAGGTGGAGACGGAGTGGAGGCAAGCTAGTGTGTGGGGGGGTAGGGCGTGGAGCTCTGGTGGCTGTTTGGTTTTTTTTGCTTCCCTCCCCCCTCCCCCGCATCCCAATATTTCACCTGTGTGTTCTGGTCACCCTAAGCTGATGGAGCAGAAATGAGACACTGAACTGCAGCTTGATATGTTCATCAATACCCTTCTCCCCCGTCTATGGGGAGTGGAGGGACAATGAGATCTGTCTAAGCCCAGTTTTCAATCTTGGATGACTAAAGATATGTACCTAATTCTGTATTTAAAGCGCGTGAATTCGGTGGAGTGCATCCACAGTACCGAGGCTAGCATCGAATGTCAGAACGGTGCACTGTGGGTAGCTATCCCACAGTTCCCGCAGTCCCCGCTGCCCATTGGAATTCTGGGTTAAGCTCCCAATGCATGATGGGGCAAAAACATTCTTGCGGGTGTTTCTGGGTGTGTGTCATCAGTTGCTCCTCCCCCCGGGAAAGCTACGGCAGACAATCGTTTCACACCTTTTTGGCATGCAGACGCCATACTGCTTTCAGCAGACGGTGCAGTATGGTGCACCACTTCTCTCCTGGTACTATGAACTAACCTTACATTTCCTCTCGTCTTTCTATGTAATCTCTCTAAGTATCTACTCTCTCTTTTCCTCGACCGCTTCCGCTGCCAACTCTGCTCGGCCATCGTGAACCGAGCAGCACAGCTTCTGCCGCCAACGCTGCTCTCCCGCTTTTGCCGTGCTACTGAGCTTCTCCATGTTGTCTGTCCTGGGCTCCCATCTCCGTGAAAGCTACAGAAAACAACCATTTCCCGCCTTTTTTCGGCTATCGTGAACCGAACAGCACCTCTTCCGCTGCCACTCTGCTCTCCTCCGTTTTGCGCTCTTTTTCCAGGATTACCCATGCAGGCGCCATAGCGCAGCAAGCATGGAGGCTGCTCAGATCTCAGCTGCAGTTTTGACCATTGTAAATACCTTGCGCGTTATCCAGCAGTATGTGCAGTATCTGCAAAACCAGGCGAGGAAGCGATGACAGTGTGATTACTATACAGATGGACACAGACGTTCCAAGAAGCACGGCATGTGGCGATTGGGAGATCATGGTGGCATTGGGCCACGTTCATGCCATTTAGAACGCCGATTCTGGGCCCAGGAAACAAGCACAGACTGGTGGGACCACATAGTGTTGCGGGTATGGGATGATTCCCAGTGGCTGTGAAACTTTCGTATGCGTAGGGCCACTTTCATGGAACTTTGTGACTTGCTGCCCCTTGCCCAAAGCGCAAAGACACCAAAATGAGAGCAGCCCTCACAGTTGAGAAGAGAGTGGCCATAGCCCTGTGGAAGCTTGCAATGCCCGACAGCTACTGGTCAGTCGGGAATCAGTTTGGAGTGGGCAAATCTACTGTGTGGACTGCTGTGTGCAAGTAGCCAATGCGATCATTGACCAGCTGCTATCAAGGATAGTGACTTTGGGAAATGTGCAAACCATTGTGGATGGCTTTAATGTGCTGGGGTTCCCTAACTGTGGCAGGGTGATAGACGGAACGCATATCCCTATCTTGGCCCCGGAACACTGGGGCGGCCAGTATGTAAACCGCAAGGGGTAGTTTTCTAGAATGCTGCAAGCACTGGTGGATCACAAGGGACATTTCACCGACATCAATGTGGGATGGCCAGGAAAGGTGCATGACGCTCACATCTTCAGGAACTCTGGTCTGTTTGAACAGCTGCAGAAAGGGACTTACTTCCCAGACCAGAAAATTACTGTTGGGGATGTTGAAATGCCTATAGTTATCCTCAGGGACCCAGCCTACCCTTACTTAATGCCCTGGCTCATGAAGCCATACACAGGCACCTGAATAGTAGTAAGGAGCAGTTCAACTATAGGCTGAGCAAGTGCAGAATGGTGGTAGAATGTGCTTTTGGACATTTGAAAGTGCATTGGCACAGTTTACTGACTCAGTGAGATCTCAGCACAACCAATATTCCAATTGTAATTGCTGCTTGTTGTGTGCTCCACAATATCTGTGAGAGTAAGGGGGAGATGTTTATGGCGGGATGGGAGGTTGAGGCAACTTGCCTGGCGGCCAATTTTGCACAGCTAGACAACAGGGCGATTAGAACAGTGCAGCAGGGTGCACTGCACATCAGAGAAGCTTTGAAAGCCAGTTTCATGACTGGCCAGGGTACGGTGTGACAGTTGTGTTTGTTTCTCTTGAAGTTACACCCCCTCCCTCCCATATATATATATATATATGAAAGGAAATATAGTCACAATTGTTTAAAAAACATTCTTTATTATTTGTAGCACAACACATTGAGAGAAATCAGAAGGTAGACCAAGGGAGCGGGGAGGGTATTGGGTGGGGTAGGGCGGTGTGGAGGAGGAGGGAAGGACAAGTCCAGAAACCAAATCAAAATTTCGAAAATGCCAGCTTTCTGCTGCTTGTGCAACCTCTGGAGTTGAGTGTGTGGGTCCCCATAGCCTCCCCCCGTGTTCTTTGGTGTCTGGGTGAGGAGGCTATGGAACTTTGGGGAGGAGGGAGGGCAGTTATACAGGGGCTGCAGTAGCAGTCTGTGGTTTGCTGCCTTTCCCGCATTAGATCCACCATACAGTGGAGCATGTCGGTTTGCTCCCCCATGAGCTTGACCATAGCATCCTGCCTGCTCTCATCGCGCGTGTCCCTCCTCTCTTCGTGTTCATTTAACGCTTTAAGGGACTCCGCAATTGTTTGCCTCCACGCATTCATCTGGGCCCTATTAGTGCAGGAGGACTGCATGAGCTCGGTGAACATGTCGTTCCGAGTTCATTTTTTCCGCCTTCTAATTTGGACCAGCCTCTGAGATGGAGTAGATAGGGGCTGCGTTGAAACATTTGCACCTGTGGGAGGAGAAAAAGGGAGGGTAGAATTTTAAAAGATACATTTTAGAGAACAAAGGTGACACTCTCAGTGAAACAGGCTATTCATAGCACACAGCACATGTTCTTTCTGTATAAGGTCGCATTTTGCTTCTTATACTGAAGTGCCTGCCACTTTGATCTGAGTAAGTCATCACACATGGCTGGGCAACAGAACTCAGCTTGCAGGCAGCCATGGTAAGCCCTAGGGGCACACGGGGTTCTGCTTCTTCCGCATTCATTTCAATGCTTTCGAACTGCCGGGCCTCCTTTCCCATAGCAAGCAATGCCTGGTGGGTTTGCCATATAAAGGGAGGGGCTCTCTCCTGTGGGCAGTCTGGGATGATCACTTCACACAATACCTCCCGCCCCCACCACGTGGCTCCGATGAGGTTCTGAGCAGGGATGAGCCCTTGAAACTAAATGCGAACAGCCCAGCGCGGCTGGATTTCCCCCCACCCCCTACCGTGTGGCTCCGATCAGGCTTTCACTCACCAGAAGTGCCTTCTCCAGGGTCATGGTCCAGGAGCCCACCTTGGGAGCGGGAGGAGGCTATTGGCTCCAGCATTAAGAATAGTTCCTGGCTGGGGGGAAAATGGATTCCCCATTTGCCGCCTGTGCACAGTCCTCCTCCTCTTCGTCCTCCAATAACTGATCCTCCTCGCTCCGTGCAACTCCCCCCTGGCAGGTTTCCACAGATAGTGGTGGGGTAGTGGTGGCATCACCCCCCCATAACTGCATGTAGCTCATGGTAGAAGCGGCATGTATGTGGCTGTGACCCAGAGCGCCTGTTCGCCTCCCTGGCTTTTTGGTACACTTGCCTGAGCTCCTTGATTTTTGTACTACACTGCTCTGTGTCCCTGGAGTAGCCTCTTTCAGTCATGGCCCTGGAGACTTTAGCGTATGTATTTGCGTTTCTTTTTTTGGAACGTAGTTCTGCCATAACAGATTCGTCTCCCCAACATGCGATGAGATCCAGTACCTCCCGTTCGGACCATGCTGGAGCTCATCCGCGAATCCAGGACTGTGTGGTCTCGTGATGGTGGACTCTGCATGGTCGCCTGTGATGGTGGACTTTGCTGATGGTCACCTGTGCTGATGGTGACCAAACAGGAAATGAAATTCAAAAGTTTCCGGGACTTTTACTGCCTACCTGGCTAGTGCATCAGAGTTAAGAGTGTTGTCCAGAGCGGTCACAAGGGAGCATTCTGGGATAGCTCCCGGAGGCCAATAATGTCGAATTGCGTCCACAGTACCTGTAACCCGGATCTGCAATCTTGATTTTTAGCGCTACTCCACTTGCCGAGGTGGAGTACAGAAATCGGATTAAAGAACCCTTTAAATCGAAAAAAATGATTTGGTCGGGTGGATGGAATTAGTTTTATTTTGAATTAACTCGGCTAATTCTGAAATAACCGCATACTGTACACCAGGCCTTAGATTGCAGTAGTACCCCAAAAGCGTGGCACTTTCTAAACAGAAAAGTGTACCTGAAGAATGCACAGTCTAAAAAGAGTACATACTAATATTCTAACTTCCTTCCATTCAAGTTAGCAGATCCTACTGAGAGACCCAACAGTGCTACAGAACTAGTATCAAAACCATTGGCAACTATTTTGGAACGTAGTTCTGCCATAACAGATTCGTCTCCCCAACATGCAATGAGATCCAGTACCTCCCGTTCGGAACTAGTATCAAAACCTACAGAACTAGTATCAAAACCATTGGCAACTATTTCTGAGACCTCAGAACAAGCGAGGTCCTAAAGAGCAAACTATGTGACCTGTATTTAGAAGGGAACTAGAGCCTGATCCAAAGCCCACTGAAATAAATGGAAAGACTCGCATTGATTGCAGTGGGCTTTGCACTGGTCCCATAGTGACCAAGGGACTACATGTAGGAGAAGGTACTACTCAAGAGGAATATAGCTGGCAGAATCTGACCCTTGATTTCTATTTATGACAGGCTACAAAGCCTATTCAGTAGTTCTCAGTGTTAACAGTGTCTTTGAGATGGTTCCACATAACTTGATCAGAGGGAGCCAGGTAAATGTAGAGTCAATGGAACTGCTCTATGATTCAGACCCGTAAAGGTGGTTAAAAGGCAGCTGCTTAAAGACAAACAAAACAATGCCTCAGTTTCAAGAGAAAGTCAGGGCCACTGGACCATTTCTCTCACACACAGTTTGGATATTATCCCTGCCAACTTGTGTGGACCTACAAATAGCTAGAATAATTAAATTCCCTGGATCGGGGGTTCTCAACCTTTTTCTTTTTGAGTTCCCCCCACCCCATGCTATAAAAACTCCATGGTTCAGCTTAGCCACAATAATTGTTTTTCTGCATATAAAAGCCAGGGCCGGCATTATGGGGTAGCAACAATTGAGAATCATGTTTAGGAGAGAGTCTAAACACAATGGACATATTTATACACTTGTTTTTGGCTTGTCTGCCTTTCAATAGCTCCTACACTGCAAATAAAGAGTTTTCTTCTGGCTGATTGTGGGATTATTTCTCAGGTGCCAAAGCATAGCAATTCCAATCAGACCAAAGTTTTATGTTCAGAAAGACAGGATTTTCTTATTTTAGCATGTTTATTATTAACAGGCTGCATAGGCAGCTATGTAGGTTAACTCTCTCCCCTAAGAGAAAAAGTTATTCTATTTGTTTCAAGGAACATGTCAGGCTTACTCTTGCAGCTATCCTAGTAAAGGAAAAGCAGTATAGATACTGTTGTATCTTAGGGTATGTCTACACTACGGGATTATTCCGCTTTTACAGAAACCGATTTTTGGAAACAAATTGTATAAAGTCGAGTGCACGCGGCCACACTAAGCACATTAATTCGGTGGTCTGCATCCATGTACTGAGGCTAACTTCGACTTCTGGAGCTTTGCACTGTGGGTAGCTATCCCATAGTTCTCGCAGCCTCCCCCGCCCATTGGAATTCTGGGTTGAGATCCCAATGCCTGATGGGGCAAAAAACATTGTCGCTGGTGGTTCTGGGTACAGCCTCACCCCTCCCTCCATGAAAGCAATGGCAGACAACCGTTTCGCGCCTTTTTTCCTGGGTGAACACTGCACTGCAGACGCCATACCACGTCAACGATGGAGCCTGCTCAGCTCAAGACAGCAGTCATGAACATTGTAAACACCTCGTGCATTTTCGTGCAGTTTATGCTGAACCAGGACCAGAAAAACCAAGCGAGGAGGAGGCAGCGACTGCAGCGCAGTGACGAGAGTGATGAGGACATGGACATGGACACAGAATTCTCTCAAACCGTGGGCCCCGGCGCTTTGGAGATCATGTTGTTAATGGGGCAGGTTCTAGCCGTGGAATGCCGATTCTGGGCCCGGGAAACAAGCACAGACTGGTGGGACCATGTAGTGTTGCAGGTCTGGGACGATTCCCAGTGGCTGCGAAACTTTCGCATGCTTAAGGGCACTTTCATGGAACTTTGTGACTCGCTTTCCCCTGCCCTGATGCGCCAGAATATCAAGATGAGAGCAGCCCTCACAGTTGAGAAGTGAGTGGTGATAGCCCTGTGGAAGCTTGCAATGCCAGACAGCTACCGGTCAGTTGGGAATCAATTTGGAGTGGGCAAATCTACTGTGGGGGCTGCTGTGATGCAAGTAGCCAAAGCAATCACTGAGCTGCTGCTACCAAAGGTAATGACTCTGGGAAATGTGCAGGTTATAGTGGATGGCTTTGCTGCAATGGGATTCCCTAACTGTGGTGGGACAATAGATGGAACCCATATCCCTATCTTGGCACCGGAGCACCAGGGCACCCAGTACGTAAACCGCAAGGGGTACTTTTCAATGGTGCTGCAAGCACTGGTGGATCACAAGGGACGTTTCGCCAACATCAACGTGGGCTGGCCGGGAAGGGTTCATGATGCTTGCGTCTTCAGGAACAGTACTCTGTTTAAATGGCTGCAGCAAGGGATTTACTTCCCAGACCAGAAAATAACCATTGGGGATGTTGAAATGCCTATAGTTATCCTTGGGGACCCAGCCTACCCCTTAATGCCATGGCTCATGAAGCCATACACAGGCAGCCTGGACAGTAGTCAGGAGCTTTTCAAGTACAGGCTGAGCAAGTGCAGAATGGTGGTAGAATGTGCATTTGGACATTTAAACGGACGCTGGCGCACGTTACTGACTCACTCAGACCTCAGCCAAACCAATATTCCCATTGTGTGCTCCACAATCTCTGTGAGAGTAAGCGGGAGACCTTTATGGCCGTGTGGGAGGCTGAGGCAAATCGCCTGGCCACTGATTACGCGCAGCCAGACACCAGAACGATTAGAAGAGCACACTAGGAAGCGCTGCACATCAGAGAAGCTTTAAAACCAGTTTCATGACTGGCCAGGCTATGGTGTGAAAGTTCTGTTTGTTTCTCCTTGATGAAAACCCACCCCCTTGACTCATTCTCTGTAAGCAACCCACCCTCCCCCTTCTATCACAGCTTGCTTTCAAAGGAAATAAAGTCACTATCATTTAAAAATAATTTATTCTTTATTAATTGATTATAAAAAAAGAGGGAGAGAACTGACAAGATAGCCTGGGTGGGGTTTGGGAGGAGGATAGGAGGGAAGGAAAAGGCCACTAAAAAAGTTTAAGTAATGACAGCCTTTTGGTTGAGCTGTCCACTGGGGTGGAGTGGGAGGGTGCACGAAGCCTCCCCCTCCCCACGCGTTCTTACACGTCTGGGTGAGGAGGCTATGGAACATGGTGAGGGGGGAACGTGGTTATACAGGGGCTGCAGCGGCAGTCTGTGATCCTGCTGTTGTTCCTGAAGCTCCACCAGATGCCGGAGTCCGTTTGATCACACAGCAGCCCCGGTGTTGCATTCTCCCTCCTCTGATCTTCCTGCCATCACCTCTCATTTCGAGCGTCTCTCCTCTCCTCATGTTGGTCCCTTCTTTCCTCACGTTGGTCCCTCATGTCCTCACGTTCACTGGCCTCTTTCCTGTACTTTGAAACCGCGTCCTTCAGATGAGCTCTTTCATTGCGGGTCGATTCCATGATTTCAGAGAACATTTCGTCTCTCATCCTTTTTTTTTGACTCCTTATCTGAGATAGCCTTTGGGATGGAGGAGGGAGGCTTGAAAAATTTGCAGCTGCGGGAGGGAGGGGAAAAAAGGGAGAGAAGTATTTAAAAAGATACATTTTACAGAACAATGTTTATACTCTTTCACGGTGAACAACACTATTCACATTACATAGCACATGTGATTTCGGTACAAGGTCGCATTTTGCATCTTAATATTGAGTGCCTGCGGCTTTGGTGTTAGAGAGCACAGACCTGGGCAACAGAATTCGGCTTGCATGTGGCCATGGTAAGCCATTGTCTTTCGGCTTCTATAGCCTTCAGAAAAGCAGCGCCCTGCTTTCCACATACCAAGCAAAGCCCGTTGAATGCTGCAGTTTTCCTGTTAACGTGCAGCAGCAGAAACCAAACTACCTCCCCCATCCAATTCTCTGGGATGATTTCTTTATCCCTCCCCCCCACCGTGTGGCTGGTATCAGGGAAGATCCCTGCCAGCCAAATGCGAAAATCTCAGCGCCAGATCCCCCTCTCTCTTCCCACCCCGCCACTTGGCTAACTGCAGGGAAGGATTTCTTTTCAGCCACAGGCAAACAGCCCAGTAGGAACGGCCACTTCTGTCCCCTTAATTAAATTCCCGTATTTCAACCAGGTTACCATGAATGATATCACTCTCCTGAGGATAACACAGCGAGATAAAGAACGGATGTTGCTTGAATGCCAGCAAACACTGGGACCATACGCTGCCAGGCTTTGTCATGCAATAATACCAGATTACTTGCTACTAGCATGGCGTGGTCAAGTGTGCTACCGTGGAGGACGGAATAAGGCTGCACTGCCCAGAAACCTTGTGGAAAGGCTTTTGGAGTACCTCTAGGAGAGCTTCATGGAGATGTCCCTGGAGGATTTCCACTCCATCCCCAGACACGTTAACAGACTTTTCCAGTAGCTGTACTGGCCGCGAATGCATCCCAAGTCCTCAGAGCAAATTAATCATTAAAAAAACGCTTGCTTTTTAAACCATGTTTTATATTTACAAAGGTACACTCACCGGAGGTCCCTTCCATGGCCTCATTGTCTGGGGGTTGGGAGGATACCTCTGTCAGGCTGAGAAAAAGATCCTGGCTGTTGGGGAGAACGGACTGCTGTGTGCTCTCTGCGAGCTTGTCCTCCTCCTCATCTTCCGCATCTGCAGAATCCTCAGGCATGGCTGAGATTACCCCGCCTCGGAATCCACGGTCAGAGGCGGGGTAGTGGTGGTGGCCTCCCCCGAGAATTGCATGCAGCTCAGCGTAGAAGCGGCATGTCTGTGGCTCTGCTCTGGACCTTCTGTTTGCTTCTTTGGTTTTCTGGTAGGCTTGTCTGAGCTCCTTAACTTTCACACGGCACTGTAGTGAGTCCCTATTGTGGCCTCTCTCCATCATGCCCTTGGAGATTTTTTCAAAAGTTTTGGCATTTCATCTTTCGGAACGTAGTTCTGCTAGCACTGAATCCTCTCCCCATATAGCGATCAGATCCAGTATCTCCCGTACGGTCCATGCTGGTGCTCTTTTTCGAGTCTCAGCCTGCATGGTTACCTGTGCTGATGAGCTCTGCGTGGTCACCTGTGCTCTCCACGCTGGGCAAACAGGAAATGAAATTCAAAAGTTTGCGGGGCTTTTCCTGTCTACATAGCCAGTGCATCCGAGTTCAGATTGCTGTCCAGAGCGGTCACAATGGTGCACTGTGGGATAGCTCCTGGAGGCCA
This sequence comes from Trachemys scripta elegans, assembly GCF_013100865.1. NCBI lineage: Eukaryota > Metazoa > Chordata > Testudines > Emydidae > Trachemys > Trachemys scripta. The sequence goes on from NC_048303.1 coordinate 83,937,261, forward strand.
ATACCTTCAAATTGCTGCCACACTAACCCTAATTCGAAATGGCAATATCGATTTCAGCACTACTCTCCTTGTCGGGGAGGAGTACAAATATCGATATTAAGAGCCCTTTATACAGGGCTGGCACCAGGCACCAGCTTACCAAGCAGGTGCTTGGGGCGGCCACTTTGGAGAGAGGCTGCACGTCCAGCTCTTCGGCGGCAATTCGGCGGACGGTCCCTCACTCCTGCTCGAAGTGAAGGACCTCCCGCTGAATTGCTGCCGGAGATCGCGGCTTTTTGTTTGTTTGTTTGTTTTTGTTTGGCTGCTTGGGGCAGCCAAAACCTTGGAGCCGGCCCTGCCTTTATATCAAAGTAAAGGGCTTGGTTGTATGGACGGGTGCAGGGTTAATTCGGTTTAATGCTACTAAATTCAAGCTTAAACTCCTAGTGTAGACCAGGCCTTAGAGTGCTGTTAGGGATGTTACAGCAGCATAGTGGGCTTAGATATACTGCACCCAAGGCTGTTGTAAGAACCTGAATCTACAGTAGTGTAGTCTTGTAGAATAGGCACAGGATTAGCAGTCATGAACTGATTTCTGCTGTAAGGCCTTAGGCTAATAACCTAAACTGTAAAATAGGGATAATACTTACCTACTTGGATGGATGCATTGGTTAATAGTTGTATAGTGCTTTGAAGATGTCAACTACTATTTAAGGGTAAGTATGTTATAGTGTGTTCAATCAGACCATTGCCTGAACTAAAGTGAAGGTTAGGTTCCTATTTTTGAAAATCTTGGCACGTTTTTTTTCATCTGTGGTTTATTAGTTAGACATTTGCCCAGTGGAATGGACACTGCAGACATTTAATGTTTTAAGTTTTCCTTTGCCTGGCATTATGAATGTAGGTAGACATTCTCCATTCATTCTATACCAGTATGCCTAAATTGGCATGCAGTTACTGCAAGTGGTGTAAAAACGGCAGTTTGCATGCACAATCACAGTAAATCTATATACAATTCGGTATATATTTTCCATACAGACATTGGGCCTCTGAGAATTTTACCCTAGGAGTGCAAATATCCGCTTCTAAAAGCAAGGTTTTTAATATTTATCCCTATTAGCTTTAAAACCCAGACGAAAACCATGCTTCAACAAACAAGAAATGTGTATAATTCCTTTAACAGATATTTTTATATTTCTCCAAACATTACCAGAAGAGGGCACTATTGCCTCATTCTATCAAATTCCAGTGGGATTTTGCCATCACCATCTATCCCTTCTCGTTATGCCATGCTAACTTATGTAAAGCTTATCTTTCTGAGATCAAATGCAGTGTCCAATAGTAGATAAAGTCAAATCTTGATTTCAGTGAGTGTTTTGGTTGTATAAGGACACAGTAGAGACATGGGGATTTGAAATCCAGATTCTAGGTCCCGCCCTGTGCAGAACTCAGACATCAGCACTTTCTGGTACTTTTCAACTCAATGCTACAGCAGAGCATTAAGTCCTACCATTAATATACCTATCAATAGAATTTAGTCCACCCTAATTTAGTCAGAATGAGCCAACTGAGCATGCTCAGACAGAAAGACCACTGATATCAACACAATATTGAGGAATGACCAACACTGCAGGAACTCCGCCTGTAGGGAAACACATGGTTCTGGTTTTATGTCTGTTCCGCTAGCAGGGTCTGGGCTAAATCCCCTATCAGACTTGCTCCCATCTGTGGACTACCATGGCTGACTATGCACTTACCTTTCACTATGCTTCACACAAGCCGAAGTACTTAAAGATCTGGGAGAACAAACAAAGGTGTAAATGGCATTAGATAAATACTATAGCTCTGCCTTTGAACAACATGAAGGAACACTATATACGTGGGTGGTGATCAAATACAGTTATGTTGCCCTTTCTACTGTAGACGTTTTATTATTTACAGTTTGTAGTGCTGCTTAAATCCATCTTCTTTCTGGCTATGGTTAAGGCAGAGGCTGCCTTGATGTGTGGCTAGTAACATATCATGTGAATGCTTAGCTGAATGCTCACCACCCTGATATAGTCTATTCAAAGGCTGAAATGTTCTCATATGCAACTCCTTTCTCTATATTATGAAGGCATTACTAGTGACTTCCATAGTTAAGGTTAATTAAACTTTGAGGGATTTCCTTCTCACTTTAAAGACATAAGAGCAGAGTGGTGTTCCCTGTGGTGAACATGGCCAGGTGCATGGCAGCGTAGGTGCGGGGCTAGCTGCTGATTGATAGGAGCATCCAGAAGACAGTGCCCAGGCAGCCCATCAGTTGCAGAGCATTATGACAGCTCAGCTAGGCAAGGATAAGGAGGCAGGATATCAAAGGCCTGGGAGCATGGCTTCATCCTGCCCTCTCTCCTCCCTGCCCCCCCCCCCCCCCCCCCCCCGCATAGCTTTGACGGCATGGACAGACCTCAGGGCTCTTTTTTTAAATGTCTGGTCCTAAATATTCATAATTAAAACTACTTGCCTGGTTGTCTGCAAATGTGACTAGAGTTTCTGTGAGATCTGTAAAACAGGCAAAGTCTGAAGTTTATCACTTGAGCCAATTCTGACTCATTTAATGGCAAAATTTCTATTCTGAACATATAGGGGCTGATTCCCCAGTATGCTGGTGAAAAACAGCCCTAAGGTCAGCTTCACCAGACACAGGAGCATTCCCCCAGTGTAAGGACACAGTAGCAGTGGCTACAACTGCTGCTGATATTGGGATTATGTGACCCTAGCAACATCCCTGAATAAGCAGGCAAAGGGCTCACTGCTACCTTGGAGTAAGTTTCATCTGGCCTGACCAGTTCACTGTACCCCAACTTACTGATGTTCCATATGTAAAAGGTGGAGTAAGATATTGTTGGAAAACTAGTAACTCACTGATCATGTATAATCATGCATAAGCTGTGTACAAGAAAAAAAAAAGAGTGGCGCTAAAAATGTGTTTGGCAAGCAATACATAAACCCAGTATGCCCTAGCCAAAAGGGCCATGTATTGGGTTTGTTTATCCAGCCTGGCTGTCAGGCAGAAACAATGAAGGTCTATTTACTTATAAAATAAACAAAGCCATCAAGTAGGGAAGAAGACTGAATGGTGTCCTCACCTCAGCAAGAGAAACATTATCTGGACTATAAAGGCAGCAGTAAGTAATTGATTCAACTGATTGTATACAATATTACTGTATTAGAAAAGTTTATCAAGTGAGGTCTTTTTCTGAAAGTTAATGGCATACTGCTGATTAATATCATTGTGAATGTTTTTATTAACACTATATGAGGAAATATGGATACTTAATGATATAATGCTTTAAAGGCTGTGGTCAAACACAGAGAGAAATGGGTCCCCCTGTCCCCCCAAACAAGAGGAAATGCAGCTACCTATGTGTCTCCAATGAAATTAAGTCAAGTGTGACCAAAAAACAATGGAAACTCCATTTACATACAAATCAGGAGGGGGATTGGAAGGAAGAAAAGTATGAGGTCATCCTCAGTAAGTTTGTGAAGATATAGGGAGAGAGGCAAAGCCATCTTGGCATCCATCACTGGGCAGACAGAAGGTCAGAGAGAGGTGAAAGTGGGCTGCTACGGTGTACTGGTAAGAAGTGGCTCATACACAACCGACGGTAAAGCGTTTTAATGTTGCTGCCCCTTTTGCCCACCCCCACCCCCATCATGGGGCTTTTTTGCCTTTTTTCCTTCGTGGTCAAATAACTTAAGTGGTTCAAGCTTGCTCTAAAGAGACCACTCTAGAGATGACAGTGTAGTTCAGATCATACATATTTCATCCTTGGTCTTGCGGATTTGCCAACCAGATTGCCACTTAGTGCCAGTTGCAACACTGGCATGTGTGATGTAGACAACAGTCTACTACTTACCCATTCTAGAAAGAGCACTGAATAGTAATGGTCAATACTGACCTGGCTGTATTTGAAGTAAAGATCTGTAAGTGAAAGATTCCTGAATCATCCATTCTCCCTCCATTAGCATTGTCTGTGTGTGACCTCACAATGCATGTGTATTATGTAACATGAACTGCTAGAACTTATCAGTTCTAAGGACAATGGTATTTTTAACTTCTTCACCCACAGAAGCAGAATACAGAGCACAATGGTTATGTATTAACATTAGAGCTGGTTGAAAGTGATAAGTATTTTCTGCTAAAGATTTCAAGAAAAGAAATTAAAGTATTCTCCTTCCCCCAGATTTTTACAAAAATGTTTCAGCTTTTGGTTTTCATGTTCCATAAACGTTTTAAAAGTTTTGTATTTTGAAATTTTTTCATTAAAAACAAAAATTTGAAAAGAGTTTGCGTGAAGATTTTTACTTTAAAAAAAAAGGCCATTTTTCATCCAAGATGTTGTTTTGAATGAAAAGTTATAACCAACTCTGTTCAAGATGGTTTAATGAACAGTCTGTGGCAAATCAAAGTCAAGGCTAAGCTTAGGATCATGATAGCCATCGTGCACCCTATCTGGGAGTGCATCTGTGCCACCTTTTCCTGTATTCAGACAGGAGCGTCTCCCACCAGAAAAACCCAGCCCCCTAAAATGACAGACAGTCACTTAGAATGTGCTGAATGGAGATTGCAAGGGCAGGGATTCCTCTTGAACTCTCAGTCTCCTGACTTTTAATGGTTTATGCTAAACCCTTCTTACTATTCAATGTACCTTTTCATGTGATTCCAGTGCTGGTGCCATTTTCATCTATGATTATAACACATCCACAGGTTTTAATTAAAAACTTGTCAGTTTTTGGTAAGGAAGTTATTCAGACACTGGTGATTGAAACATAAAAACCTTCAGAAGTTATCACTGTTAATCACTTGCAGCCAAAATCCAATATGTGATCTGTTCTGAATGGGTAAGCAAGGCATGCCACTTAATTTCCAAAGGAAGTGACAAAAGTTTTGAAAGGGATGTTTAATGATATTCTGTACAAAGAAATATCAGAAACCAAGGACTGCTGCTCTAAGTGTTCACAGAGCAGCCTCTAACTATCATCATATGTTGATTATATACATACAGGCTTTAGAAGACAGTTTTCTTCCAAAAAGCCCACCCACCTCATAAATCAATGCATAGATCAATAATGTGACAAAATGTCTCTGCTGCCGCTGCACAGTAGATGCCAATTCTGCTTCATGTTCCATTTGGCAGACCAAATGAATGGTAGTGTGTGGGTGGCCTGTATGATAACACCTTGATTTCCAGAGCTGCCTGCCTTACTAAACCATGTCACCCATCCCATCTGGATCACAGAAACCAAAGTGTACTGATGAAATCACAGAGGATGTCAGTAAGAGTTGAATAATATTCTTTTAATACTGAATAACCATGTAGACCTGGCAGGACTTACAACATATCCATATGGCAAGCACATGATCAACATATTGTACTCTGAATCAATTGCTTTAGTTTGTTTTCAGCACAATTTCAGTCTGAGCAAAACCATTGCCAGTAAGTGATTTATGACGGTTTGTTGGAAGAAAGATATCACAGTAGAAAGAAGAGAGCTGTAATCAAGTCAATATTAAATAGAGGCTGTGCTTTTACACAAACAGTTTATAATTAAAAGAGGGCATTTGCATGACAAAACTGAAAATGCATAATGAATTCAAGTGCCTGCAGGACAGTTTACTTGTTAGAGCTGGTTGAAAAATTTAGCAGGGATTTTCTTTTGGACAGGGACACATTTTCAGTGACAATTTTTTGCCAGAAAAGTGTCCTTTTTCAAGCCACCCCATACCTTTTACACTGCTCACAACAGAATTAGGGGCTTTACAATAAAAATGAAATAAAAAAGTTCATACCCAGGAGTGGTTACATTCTGCCATGGTAGATAAATTACACATGCACACATCAGGAGAGCTGTGCTAAGACTCTGATCATTCATTACCAAAACCATTAGCTGCCTCTTCTTGAGAAACTGGTCTCTCCCATAATGGCGTAGACCCCTTATCCTCTCTCTGGCGCAGTCATTAGACTACATCACCCCCGCCCCCAAATGTCTTAGATTATACAGAGCTATTGCCTGATTGTATAAAATTGGACCCTAGCACAGCTAGATGCTGAGGTTTACCCATCCTACTTTTTCACTTTGGTATTGTGAGGCTTAACAACCCCACCTCTTTTACCACCACTCACCAGAAAACCTGCCAGTGGAAAATGAAAAGAGCAGGTCATAAAACATCCTGTCTTCTACATAATGACCTTTGGGGAGGTTTGGGAGGGTAGACTGTCGAGGCATCCTCAGACACAATACACACAAGCAGTTAAGTTGGTTAAAGAAAAATACGTACTTATGTTTTATGCTTCTGTCTCTCCATTTCCATCAAATTCATTACACACTAATGCATCAGTCCCATGACTCACCTCTTTCCTCCCCCCAATTCTTCACTGTCCATTCCTTCACTAGGATGGCCATAAGTACAGAAAGCTAGAAATGATTGACCTGGTATCTGAACAGGCACCTTCATTGGCTTCTGCTCCCTCTCCATAAAAATAGCAGTGGGATTAGGGGAGACAATAGGGAAACTGTACACTAGAGACTCAAGTTCTTTAGGCTGCTACCACAGGGCAGTCTGGGGGATTATTGGCTTTCCTCTATCAGGTCTAGCCCTGAGTCAGCAGTCAGTGCTGACCCCTTTGTCTAGGGAAGAAAATGCAGAGGTTTGCAGCAAATTACCTAACTGGGGTTTAAGGAGGCTAAATCTTGATTAGTTCAATCTGTACATTCTTTGCTTCACTTAAGAGTGTAGGGACACAAACTGCTGAATCTAGGCTAATCTAGAGAAGGCCTCTTCCTATTTCACAGTGATTTTAGCATGGTTCAGTCATCCAGCCTGGACCCAGCCATAAAGACTGGCTAAACAGTGTCAGCCATGTCCACTTCAAGACATGCTTGCCTTACAAATAAGAGAAAGGCTTTTAGAAGCTCCATCTATCTCCATCTCAGCTAGTGGTCTGCCTCTCCAGAGGAAGGCCCATTTCAGCTATCTGCACGGGAGATTAGGCTAGCATTAACTTGGAAGAGGGCAAATGTGTGCCTATGTTTTACCTGGGATGAAACAGTCTCATAAAAGCATTTTTAAAGAGGGCCTCAGGCACGTGTATCTAAGGAGTGAGCTAAGGATTAGAGATGCAGTCCAGATAAGCACTCAAAAGTCTAAATCTGATCCAAAGCTCAAAGCTCTGATCCGAAGTGCTCCAAACCTCATCCTGGTTCATAAAACACTGGATGACATTCACAACACCTGCACTAAGCCCTCGCAACCAGTATGTTGATACAGCATAGGATGCTGGGAATCAAAATTCACCTCCCCAACCCAGAGCCAGGCTGTGGAGTTCCAGCTCATTTCTTTGGAGCCACTACTGCCAACTACGGGCTGGAGAAGTGGTTACAGCCCCTCCATACATTTGCACACTGTGAAAGGGCCATTAGATCTGTATAAATATGGAGCCTATAGCCCATCTCCTGGGTAAGGAGGAAGGCCATTCTCCACGCTGGTACAGAGGCCCACTCTGCCATGAGCACATACCTGTGTGCAACTGCTTCACCTATAACTCCCCCCTTCCCTACAGCCCCAATATGGTGCCTAAGTAGAGGGTATAGAGGGCCTTGTTCTGGCTCTGTGCACCTAAGTGAATTTCACCCACTCTCAAAACAGATTCTCTTGTGGTACAGCACTTTATCCCTGCTACTTCAGGGGAAGGGGTGAACCTGGATGTGCAGAGGCATGTAGACATGACACATTGAAGGTCATAGAATATCAGGGTTGGAAGGGACTCAGGAGGTCATCCAGTCCAACCTGCTGCTCAAAGCAGGACCAATCCCCAGACAGATTTTGCCCCAGATCCCTAAAGGGCCCCCCTCAAGGATTGAACTCACAACCCTGGGTTTAGCAGGCCAATGCTCAAATCACTGAGCTATCCCTCCCCGACTAGTGAAACATATCAGACTCACTGTCCCCCCGCTAGCTATGAACGGACCAGCCACTGTGACTGAACCAGATGTGTTAGTGAAAGAGTAATTCAGCCTCCATGACCCTTCAGACACTGCTATCTGCTGAGGTTGCTAATTGTGGTAGTGTATTGTAATTCTCAATTACAGAATCAGTGATTTATTGGCACACTGCAAGGACCAACTCCAGCATACACAGGAAGAACTCAACTTCCTGATAAAACCCCAGATCAGACAACATATAAGATACCACTAAGGGCTTGTCTACATGAACATTTAGCTTATAGCAAGCTGGGGTTGAATCTACCGCATACTAGCATGGAAGTGGAGAAAGGGAGAAAGGGAATTTGAACATAGAGATCTTAGTTGGTCTCTAGGAATAGAGCAAGAGTCAGGATAACAAAGTCAGGCTGACACTGACTCTAATAACGCGAGACTTGAAGGCAGGGCCTAGGCGGGTAGAAAGCGAGAAAGCGAATGGGAACAGACAGTAAGAGATACTGTTTTGACCTTGTGTTAGATAAGAATGGAATGTAGATTGTAGCAGAAATTAATGAAAAAAGTGAGATATCAGGAAGAAATATGTATAACAAAATGCAGCTGTTGCTCATTATTATATGTAACAAAAATTGCTCTAATTGTTTATGTATCAGAGACCTGCCTGGACAGGGTGAATCCCTGCCAGTGTGCTCTCTCTCCTCTTTGCAATTGCTTGAGAATAAAGACTGTCTCTGACTTGCTGCACCCAACCCAAGCGTGAAGGCCTGTTTTCTTCCACATTAGCCTACCAGGGACTAACTGTCTGTGTGGACCCTGCTGATGGGCATTAACAATTTAGTTTGCTTTGAGCTAGTCCTCGTTGCTTTGATCTAGTTCTTTCAAACTAATGAACAGTTAATTCATGGCAAGCTAGTGAAGGGCAGATTCATACCTCAGCTGGCCATGCATTAAGTGTTCATGTAGACAAGCCCTAAAATAAAGGCACAGCATCATATAGTGGTGCAGGTGCCATCTGAATTATTGATTACAGTATTTTGTGATGTAGGGACATATCCACCAGACAGCTGATCTGTCTAATTTGAGATAGCTAACTCATTTCATGTACGAGTAGGTCATTGAACAGCCATGACTGTTGGTTACTATGTGGTAGACCTGCATTCACAGGAATGAGCCAAAGGTAGTCTTATGCAACCTCTCTCTCTTCAGTTCTGGCATAAGTTAGAGCAGCCCCCTGGCTGTGTTACTCTCTTTCCTCTTCTGAAAGTACACACACGTGTTGTTGGGGGAGTAAATCTCTTAGCATTCAAAGGAATAAAGGTGTGAATATGTATTATACTACCCTCTTCCCACTCCCTTACCCCATCCACACACACTCAGGATACAATATCCATAATAAAAGTGAATACTCTGAGGCAGTTTTCTGATGGTGTCAAGTCATTTACAATACCTTTTGGTATTTCTTACTAAACATACACAAAATTATTCCTGTACATATCTTTCATGTTCATAAATGACTTTCAGCTGCTTTAAGGTAATAAAATAATTCCATGCACATGGTCACAATTACATTGCAGTTCATACTCCATTTGCCTTCCTCCTATCATTTTCTTTAAAAATACAGTGTTGTAAACTTCTAAACTTTGGAAACCAATGTCTAAACAAGCAAGTTCCCCGCCCCCACCCAGAAAATAAAGACTTAGCTGGAGAAAACTATAAACTCACTTAACACACCCCACAAACAGCTATCACTTATTAAAGAATGCCTTAGACTGCTAACCTATGGCAACTGTTTTTTCCCTGTCAGAACTGTCTTATTTCCTTGATTTGATTGTTAGCTACATGGGCCATCCACACTTATAATCAATACAATAATGCTAGTAATGCTATCAGAAATAAAGAGTATAATGCTATAGAATATTTGGAGAAAAAAGTCTTTTGAAAGAAGAGAAATGATCTGATGAATTAAAGGAAGTGCTATCAAAAGAGTTTAAAAAGATGAGTGACAAATCCTGCTGATCTACAGGAGTAAGATTGTGACATAAAACAAATTTGTAGTCTTGAATTGTTTGTTGAAAGTATCATGCTTGCACAAGAAAAAATGCAATATAAACATCCTTTCTTTAGGACCACACATATTGTAGCATTTATCAAATCCAGAATTCAAAATTGCATTGAAATCTGACTTGCAGCTGCAGTATCTGGAGTGATTATGTACTGCCACTGTTTACCATTTAGTAACCCAATGGATGCTTCTCTGCAAAGTAGTGTCAGTGAATTACAGGTACCTTAGTTTGAAGCTTAATTTCTACTAGTACATGCATGGTTTTTAGTGCTTTTAATTAGCTGTTCCTGGAAAGAGAACTCCTCATGTTATTCTAACCAAATGTTTTCCATTGTGGCTACTCCAAGGTATGCATGAAGTTTTCAAACAAAAATGAAGTGGCCCTACTGTGGTACCAATACAAGGTAACATATTGTATTCATGACTGTTCAATATTGTACAGTAATTCACAAATGCAGTGCATGTTAAAACTGCCATTTCTCACAGGGATTTGTTCCTAACCTCTCTCATTCACTGTGGATTGCATTCTGCGTTGTGCACTGAAATTACCTGGGAATTGTGGGTATTCAGCACTGCACAGGAGGCATTCATCACCTTATGGGATTGAGCCATGAGTGTCAGACATGTAGCCTTTTCCATTGTCTGGCAAGTTCTGATGCCAGAAAAAAAATGGAGAGAAAACATCTTACATGGATATAATTACTAGAGACTAAAGTAGTATGATCTACTGAGGAAGTTCAAGATATTCCATCTCCCCCCATGTCCTTTGCTTTGACTTTAATTACTCTTATTGGTGCGAACTTTCTTCCTTTTTGGATGAAACAATGAGTCTGAAACATAATGCACACATAACCTGGATAACAGTTATCAGCAAACGGGAAAGCAGAACAATGCCGTGGAGAGTATGAGTTATACTCTGAGCTATCAATAGCAAACATTTACTCTAGTAGGAAAGGGAAATTTACTTAGCCTCCAACACAGTAAGTCAAAGATACATTAAAACTGTCAAACTGATTGATATCAAACCTTGTCCCATGTGGGTTAGTCAAGGAGAACAATATTTTAGAAGTGGTATTTGTAAGCTAATATGAGGTGAAGACACAAATCCCTCAATTTATGAGCCTGGATATGAAGGCCAAGAATGACCTTTTGGCAGTAACCTAATAGCAAGGAGGATTATGGTGGATTAGAATAAGAGCTAGAATAACAGTAAGGGTACTTTTGTCACCTGCTTTCCTGTCAAGGCCACATCATCCCATTTGCCAGGACGGATGTTGTAGCATTAGAAATACTGAACGGCTGTTACTGTTCCACCATTGCCATAGTAGGATATTCTAGAAATGGTTCTTGTAGAGGCCATGGGCCATCCCAATGCATCCCTCATAGGCAGGTGTAGTACTGTCCATATACCTCACCCTGGTTTATTCCAACTGGGTGGCAACAACTGGTCTTGCTCAGATCAGGGCAATAAGAAACCAAACACACTAATTAACATAAGTACATCTCCCTTTAACAAAGCCCCATAAAAGGAGCACTTGGAAAAACCATTTAAAGGGCCTCACCTCAGGATCCAGGTTCAGAACTCCCACAACTTAAAAGTCCAAAACAAAAGTCTTTGAATCTGGCCAGAACAGCCATCAGAGAGCTGAAGAGAACTCACCATCCCTTGACAGCTTTACAGCTTCTTATTCCCTACTCAGCTTCCTCCTCCTGTTTAAATAGGTCAGTCCTAGGGTGGAGCAGGGAGCCTCCTTGATTCTATGCAGGAGGTTCTGATTGTGGCTTTTGGCTGGCTCCTAAAATGGTAATACTTTCCAGAAGGACTGTGATGGAGTGTAACAGCACAGTGTGACTATCCTGTTTGTCTGAAGATATGATGATACCTTGGAGTGCTCATACAGCAAGTTATGATGCATCTCTAGTAAAATCAATATGCACAGAAATTGATGGCATGAGGCCCAAATATAAAAGACCCAATGTATTGAACACCAGAAATGAGATGAAGAGAATACATATGAAAAGACCTAGCTGGAAAAATAAGAATGATCAAGAGACTACGAAAGCTGGTAAATGAAAGGATGTGATGTTACTGACAGGTCAATAGATGTCAATGGTAAATTTACTCAAAACCCAGACTGACTGATCACCATGATATACAGAAAGGAAAATGCAGAGACTTGATGAGTTCTGCCATAGTGCTTTGCAACACAAATTTACCAAGGGAATGATAAAGTCTTAAGGGGAATGAAGGCCAAGGGAATGGGAATGGATACTGAACTACCTTCTCTCCAGTAGAAATGGTCTCTGCAGAACAGTTCTGAAGCATGTTGTGGAGAAGCTGAACTACGGCTGCTGGTACTGTCCCTGTCATGTGGATGGAGGACCTCAGGCTCTATAACTTTAATCTCACACCTTTTTGCCAATATGAATTTGAAAACTGTTGTAAAGAACAGCAACAAAAGCCAAAGCAAAATGACTAAGGCCTTCTAGTTTGCACTGTTTGCCTTCTACATGCTGTGCTCCCAATAATGGCTGTGCTATTCAATCAGTGAATTTCTGGATTATTCACAACTTTTAAATATGAACTAATCACCAATGATCTGGTTAGGAGGATTATTTATCACCCATGGTGATACTCGGGAGAAGACCATTGGTGTTTCTGCTCTTACAAAACTCAACTGCAAGAGTTTGTGTCCTCCTGACACATAGCCAATAATGGAAGCCCAACTCTGAATGGAATGTAGCCTTCTGGCAAGTGATGGAATGAGTGGAGCAACCTAGGAAGGAAAGCAAAAAGCAGGAAAAAAGGAAAAAGGAATAAAAACTGAAAGCACATGAAGAGAAAAAAAAACAGATAAGGGGGAAAGAATGGAGATAGGAAAGAGACATGATGGTAAGAGAGAATGAAGAGAGACAAGTAGAGAGATGGCAACTGTGCAGGAACAAGATGTAAGACGGGTATGTGTGAGAGAGACCCATTTACCAACATATTGCAGGAAGGGCTTCATTAAAAAAATTGACAACCACATCTCTTGCACTATCCAATTCCTCCGTGTCTCTCAGTATCAACTTGGGGAAAAAAGCCGCCTAGAAAACTGTACTTCCGGGAATGTCATCTTGGGGCAATGGCAAGACTCAGTGGTGATGCATGTGTAACTTATGCTTACTCAGCATGGTTCCATCCCCCTTTAGTGTTGAATAGACCACATAGGAGTTTATGAGTCTGCTACAGCCTTTGAGCTAACAGAATGGGATATTACCACAGCAAGAATCATTAGCAAATACTTTGTGACATTATATTATTTCCAGAGGACATGTCTTCTAGAATCCATGAGTTGCACATCTATAATCCAGCATAATGACCCAGTGTTGCTTTTGTGGGGGTCTATTGTTTCAGAAGAGTCACATGCAAAACTCTTCAGGCTTTGCATTACAGAGCAGTACGGGGTTAACTTTGTAAGTATTCAAAGTATATTCACCTGCGTTTCACAGCTGTGAATGCTCCAAATACTGGGGAATGATGTTTATACAAGATATTCTAACCCCCAGGTGTGCTACAAATGCCTTTTAAATAGTTTCTTCAAATACATTCCCAGCTTGATCTCTGAAGAAAGAAACAAATAAAAAAAATCTGTATCCGCTTTAGATAGGAGATGAAGATCTTAAAAATACTCTTTCATCCCAGTCTCACTTTTCTGTAAACACAAGAGGATTTCTAGCTGTTGTATGGACAGGCTCTCAGATACTACGGTGATGAGGGTGATGAAAGAACCTGTGTAGACTAGGCTAGAGTAGAATGCCAGGATGAGATTAGTGTGATGTCATTCAAATAAATTCTTGCTGATTGACTTTTGGAGGAGATGAGACAAATTCTACTGTTACACCAGCTTAATCTGGACCAATTCCTTCTAGACTGATAGAGTTGGTCCAGCTTTGCACGTGTGTAACTAGGAGCAGATTTTGGACCCCTGGAGCAACAGCCAACCACCCAACACCGGGCTGTGGTTGTCCTTTGTGTGACAAGTCTTCCCCATATAGATGCTGATCATAATACTTAGTCCTACCTTGAGTGCAGGGGACTAGACTAGAAGACCTGGACTTTCCAGTCCTATGATTGTTACAGCAGCAGCAGGAGAGAGTCCTAACATCTTACTTTGGGGAGAGCCCCACCTGCAGAAGTGAGCAGGCACTGACTTATGTCTATGTGGGAGCAAATTCAGCCATGATGTAACTTAACTGGAGCTCAATGGAGCACACATGAATTGGGAAGTTCCCTGGTTTCCCAAAATTAGATTATGACCATGGGATGATTTCTTCTGGGTCATGTCTCCCCCACACTCCAGAGCATGACACTACCTATGACAAACAGTATGCACACTTCTAAATTTGCCAATACACTACTGTCCTTGTATTGGCAAATTTATATATTTCCTTCTGTGGCTAAATACTTGGTTTTGAAATGTTTAAATAATCCTGACTGCTCCTGTTGAAAGAATCTGATGCTTTGGATGACTGGCTAATACTAATAGTCTTTTAAAATGTCTCTTTACTAATTTTTTCAAATTAATTAAAACAAAATCAACAGCAAGAAAGCTCAGTGTCTGTATCAACTGTTATACTTCTAAAAGACCCTTACAATGGGCCAAATCCTGTTGGCTGTGCAGGCCTCTTAACCCTACAGTTATGAGCTCTGGGGCAGGCCACACCAATCCTGAGGAGGTCAGGCTGGCCCAACTGGATGCAGAGAAGCTGCTCCATGTTCAAGCTCCATGAAGGCTTAACATGAGTTTCCTATGTTCGCCATTCTGTCCCTTCTGTCTCTTCTGCTCAGGATACTGTAACTGTTGTGGTGCAGTAGGCCCCATGGAGCACTGCCTCCCGTAACATCACTCCACGGCAACCTCACTGTCATACACAGTGGCAGCTGGTCACACACTTCACCTGTGGGAGAAGGATCAGTGCTGTACAGCTGCCAGCACCTCCGGAGCAGTTGCTGAGAGTGGAGGTGACCCTTTTCCATCAGAATTCCATTGGCTCAGTGCCATTCCAGGCTGCAGTACTCTGGCTGGTCTACATGCTTCTCATCAGGAGAGTCAGGATTTGGTCAAATAGTTGTATAAAATATGTTAACATGGAATCTAACCTTGTTTATCCAAACAAACTCTCAGTTGCACCTGGGGCTTGATTTCAGCACATACCATTTCCAGTGCTGGGATGACCACTTAGTTCTGCACAGTATATTACACACAAACAAAATACTTTTTCCTGAAAAGTTTTATAAACTCTGGATCCTTTTCTTCTGAAGAGCTTATGATTCATCAGGCTCCTGAAACCAAAAACATCATTGTTATATTAATGTGATTGTCCACAGTAATTTCATATCCCAGGTGGGATCATCAAGTTTGTTCTGTGTTCTCACAAGTCAATGGAGTCAGTTTAGAATATGTAGTCTGAGAAGCAGAGGAAAAAAGAGGATGAATCCTTAAGACCTAACTCCATGGAAGGAGTCCCACTGACCAAAATTTCATTTCTGCTTTAAGTCGTATCTGTGTCCTGATAGTAGCAATAGCAGGAGCTCCAGTGCAGACAAGGTACTGGCATTTATATCACTGTATTATCTAACCCTGCTCAAAACAAGACTAGATGATATGATGGTGAAAACATGGATGGTCACTGTTGCCATGTCTACGCTAGCGCTTCCACTGTTGTTGCTACCATTAGCGGAATTGCAGCTGTGGTAGTGCAATGGTAGGAAATTTTAAAGTTCAGCATAGACAGGGCTACTGTTTCTGGAGAATGTCCAAATCTACTGAGATGAAATTCTTGATAATGCAACTACTGACAAAATAGAAGACATCCTCTCACCACCAGCAGCTTCTATAAAGTACATACAAAAGTTAATCAAACTGAGAATTTCTTCCTTTAATTTTTTTTCCTTTTTAGAACAGCTAAATCCATGCCAAGCCTTTTGTTTTTCCAGTACCTGAGAAAGTGGAGAAAGCTTCTCAGAGCACAGCTTAATCTGTGGAGAAATGGGGAACTCAGTTCACCCACTTCATAAAGAAACCTTGAAGGAAACGTTCCTTGTTAAAATTCCTCTTGTTAAAAAGCTGTGAAGTCATAAAATTTTACTGAACAATGGCTTCCCATACAAAAGAGCTCTTCAGTCAATAGTTTCCCTCTAAGCTGTTCCAAATCACCCTGGCTTCAATAAACTCAGCTCCTTGAACAATCAATGCAGGAAACAGTGTGGCTTCTATAGGTTTAGCAGCTGTTCAACATGCTCTGTTGTGGGTCTGTCTTCTCTCTGTGCAATTTTGCCATGTTTTTCCACAGCCTTTTATTATCTTGCTCATTAGAAAGAAGGAAAAATCAATTTAAAAATTTTTTTGGGTGACCATCTTAGATTCTCTTTCCTTCTCTATGTAGTATGTTACTAAAATTGGAAGTGGTTGATTAGGAGTATGGTGATTTAAAAAAAAGGAGTTTAAGCACTGAATTGAAGCAGAGAAGTGATTTGCAATCCAATAGCACTATTTAGATCAGTGTTATTTGTTTATTTCTTGAACACCCCTGTGAATTCCAAAAATGCAGCACAGGGTGTTCTATAGAACCTGCCTGTGCCTAATTTCTTTCAACAGGGGTGGGGGGGGGGGAAATCCAGTGGCTACATTTCCAAGCCTCTTCTTTATTGTGTGTATGTCAGTGAAGTAGAAATATAGTGAAGTTGATGTGTATTTCCACTGCATACAGTTGCCTTGCTTTCTCAATGTCCCTAATGGAAAGGGCACGTGCAGTAGATCTGACTAGCATTCTGGCAATCTTTGAAATAGATTATTATTTTTTGCTATGAGTATAGTCTGACATACTACTTCACTTGCAATTTTATTTCCTAGGGCAACATCCCTTCTATTACACAGGTAGGGTTTTTGTTATTGCAGTTGAGATGTTTTATTAACATGCATCATATTTCATTGCACTCTCATTTTAGAGCCATACAGACTCACAAGTTTTAAGGCCGGAAGGGATCATTCTATGTAACAGGCCATATAATTCTCCACAGAATTCCAGCATCAGTTCCAATATGTTCCCTGGGCTTGAGAATCTTCACTTATAGGGAAAAAAGATCTGTAAATTACAGCTTAACTGTAAGAAGATTCTAGTGTAGTGAGTTAATGATTCTCCACTATTGCTTAAAGATTCATACCACAGAATAGCAAAGTAGCTATGGTGAAATGGGTGTCTGAGCCTACAACAGTTATATATAAATAGTAGAGGTAGGTGGGCTTTATCTCTGACTGTAGGGGCTTGGAAAAAATGTAATACATTTTGCAGCAAATTTTCATGTACTGTGGGCCCTTAATATACATGCTGTCTGCGTGGTAATGTAATACGGGTACACCTGGATTATCCAAATGCTGATTAACCAAATTTCAGGTTATCCAAAATTCTGACATGTCCCCTGTCTCTAAAATTCATGTGGAGATCAGTTTCATTTAGCTGAAACTTTGACCATTGGATTGTTTTGAATGTTTCCTGAGCTATTTGGATAATTGGAATTTACTTGCATTCTAACTATGCCCATTGCGGGTTCTTATAAGCATTTTTTCTCATGACTAGGTGAGAAATTACATATTAACTTATGTAGCTGTGTTTTGCTCTAAACATGTGAAGATTTAAGTCCTTTCTTCTACTTTTCATTGCACAGGGAGGATATGGCTCTTTTTCATGGGTCTGTATCTGTGATAGTATTTTTCTCCAGATTTTCCACTGTTGTACTGGTGCATCTCCACTCTGTTATCTAACCCAGTTCAGAGCAAATGTAGAAAACACGGGGTTAAAACATCAGAAGATTGTCTACGTTGGTTCTCCCACTATTTTTTCCACCAATGGAGCTGTACCAATAGTAATACAATGGTGAGAAATTTGAAGGAAAATGCTAAGGTAGACAAGGCCACACTGTATTTAGTGGTCTATCCATCTTGGAAGATGTGGGCATATACAAATCAATAGTTAAGCTTTTGTGTATACAGATTTCCAAGTGCTATCTACCTCACCACTCCTCAATAACCGGTATTCACAACACCACTGCAGTCTCTTGTGTACTAGGCCTTGAAATTAGCTGAGCTAATTTGGAGATTCATTTTTCACTTGAAATTTGTGAACAGGATTCCAGTTGCTTCTCATATGCACACTTTGAGATTGGCCAAAGTTCATCAAGTAAAACATGAGCCAATTGGTAATTATTTTGACTCAGTCGTTATTTGTCTAATATGAGCTTCTTCCCACTGATGCAAAGTGCAGAAGAAATGTCTATTTAAAAATCCGGACTAGTTTCCTCTTCCCGCAGGGATAATCTGATACTCTGATTATAATCCTACCAGGGGAATGATTGTGCTAAAATTTATTAGTGAATCCTAGAAGAGTTTATTTGCCACAGTTCAAATATCTGACCACTTTAAGGTGCCTGCATGGTAAGTGCTCAGAGCAAATGTTTTATGGGGGGACAAAGCAAGATAATGATGGTTTATAAATGCCCTTTACTCATGCATTTTGAAGCGAGCATTTAGCAGTTGCCTGGGGCTTCATTGATGCTGTGTGGGAGAGGGTATCTATTGCACAACCAACAGTAGCAGTGATGAGAGAAGTTATAGCAGCAGCATAACCAAAATGCTCTCTGCCTGCTGCAGATGTGAGTTAGGGCTACATCTCTCAGGCAGACATCTTAGTAATGCATTTAAAGTTCTCTGCATGGAGAGAGCAGGAGAGATTTAGTAACACAACTGATATTGTAGAAAGAGGGGAAGACAGCAGTTGCAATGCCAACTATCATCCCATTTACTGGCTTCAGTAAGCAAACCAATGAAAATTGGCTGGCATTAAAAATCATGCACCATTCTTAAAAAGCAACCAGCTCTGGGGTGGAAGCAGACCATGAGTGTTCAGTACACTGTGAAACATTGTAGCCTGGAGATATTTGGTCCAGGGTTTTGGAGCAAACCTCTGCTCTTACAAAAAGAGCAAAGGGATCTTTGATGTCCATAAATAGACGTGACCTTGTTGTTCAAGGTCTCATTTGAAAGACCCATATATACTAAACTGTAGGGTACTGAATTCTGTCCAGCATCATCCGACAAGAATAATCTTGTCAATAAATATATGGGGTCTGTATGTATATTTACATGTATATTACAATAGCAACTAAAGCCCTCTACCCAGTTGGGCTCCCATTGTGCTAGGCACTGTAGATTGATATTGACAAGGGGTTCCTCATACAACTAAGGAATCATTACAGACTCCTCCCTTTTTACTTCATACTCTAAAGTCTTTGAAAATAGTTTATCCTCAGCTGAACAGTAACATTTAGTACTTGGCCACTGTAGTACCATTCCACTTTGAATGGCCCCTCTTAGAATATGTGCTAACTACCTATGCTAAACAATCTGTTCTACCTTAAATTTAGCTGTGCTACTCAGAGTACCTTTCTCAAACCTGAAGAAGAGCTCTGTGTAGCTTGAAGGCTTGTCTCTCTCTTCAACAGAAGTTGGTCCAATAAAAGATATTACCGCACCCACCTTTTCTCTCTAATATCCTGGGACCAACACACCTACAACAACACTGTATACACATAGATATATATATGCATGGCCTAGTGACCTAACCATAGTGCTGAGAGACAGCTCTTATGGCTCTGTTCCCAGTTCTGCCACAGACTGTCACTTTTCCCTTTGCAGGTATATTCATTTGCACAATCGACCAATTTGCACACACAGTTATGATAATGACACATATACACATAAGTACAGAAGAGTGTGTATGTTTGTGTGCACAGATATCAGCTCTTCTTTCCTAAAAATGTGCTGTCTGTAACTCAGATTCATCATCAGTAAAATTGTGTAAAAATAGTCACTTATGTTACAAGGGTGTTGTGAGAATAAGATGGTTAATCTCTGAAGGCATAAAGCACTCTAGAAGTGCTAACTCTTTGGGCTGGTCTCCACTTACCGTGCATTTACGCTGCAGCAATCGATCCACTGGGGGTCAATTTAGCGGGTCTAGTGAAGACCTGATAAATCCACCGCCAATCGCTCTCCCATCGACTCCGATACTTCACCAGAATGAGAAGCATAAGGTAAGTTAATGGGAGAGTTTCTCTCATCAACCCAGCGCAGTGTAGACATCGCAATAAGTCGACCTTAGGTACACTGACTCCAGCTACATGAATAACATAGCTGGAGTTGTGTAACTTAGGTTGACTTGCCCTTTGTTAGCACTCCATAATATTTGTTATGGCAGGATAAGACACAATGGTTCCAACTTCGAGAGATGTTTTCGGACAACCTGTAATGGGGTCAGCACCCACCTCTCGCAAATGCCCCCTCTGGTTGGGTGCGTCCCCAGTCTTCAAACCAGTCCCAGCCCTACCATTAGGCCCTACCCCCAGGACTTCCTCCCTGGAGGCAATGGTTTTGCCCTCTTGGTCTGTTTTGGTCCCAGTCTTCAACTGGGCCTTCTGACAGTTCAGTCCCCTTCTGGGGGTTTACTGATGTCCAATTGTAGGCCCTTCCCCAGTGGCCTATAGGGAAGGGGGAGACCCAGGCCCACCCACTACTCTGATTCCAAGCCCAGGACCCCTAAGAATAGCATGTCCCTTTAGTAAAAAGGTCTTCAGTTCCTCGGGCCACTTCCCCATGACCCCAGCCTTCACCAATACCTTACCCTTAGCTCAGTGCTCTTCTAAGGGCCCAGTAGCCAGCCAGGAGCTCTTCCTTTCTCCCTCAGTCCCTACTAGCACTAGGCTGTCCATTGTGCTGCAGTTCCCTGAGCCATCCACACTCCTCCAGCACTAGCAAGGCTCTGAACTGTCACTGACACTGTAGCTCCTTTTTATAGGGCCCTCCTTGGTCCTGACTGGCTGCTTCCCCTGCAGCCACTCTAGCCTGCTTAGAGGACCTCTCTACTGCTCCTTACCTGGGTTGAGTGTGGCAGCACCCTGAGGCCTCCAGCAGGGGGCCTCTGGGCCTATCCACTCTATCATACAACTCTATTCCAATGTCACATACAAGGGGTCACTTTCATGGCTCACCCACAACAATTAAGCATAAATGTGGGCCTTTCTCAAGAATTGCCTCTGTGGGGGGAAGGAATATTAATTTATCAGCACTGCAGCCCCCTGAGAATCTATTATCACACCAATGAAGAGTGGATTGCATCTGTGCATGCGTTCAAATTGCCTGGGCCTATCACTGGCTGTCGGGTGGGTCAGAAGGTTTGTGTCTCGGGGAGTGTTTAGGGAAGAAAAAGAATGAAAGAGAGCATTAGAAAACTATAAAAAATGTCCTGGGAAAGGAGCAGCATGGTGGAAAGTTGTTCTGTTTAAAAGGTGAGGGAAAAATAAAGTCACTGTGATGCTGGTTAAGAATACATAGTTCCCTTTGGTTAAAACTCTAGAGGGAAAAGGTGTTATGCTTTCTACCCTTTGTCTGTCTTGTTTATTTAGATGATAAGTTCTTCAGAGTAATGACTGTCTCTTGCTATATACTTCTACAGTGCCTAGCATAGTCAGGCCCTGATCTCAGTTGATGCCTCTACATGCTACAGTTATGCAAAAGCCATAGAAATAACCCTTCTGCCCTCACTGCCTGCTAGTGGCACAGATTTATCATCTATTGCATTTTTTTAGATGAAGCTGTCCATTGCCACCGTGAATTGGGAGAACTGGCTCAACCTCTTGATCTTTTTAAAATATAGGTTTGATTTTTCAAAGGAATCTAAGGAAGCGAGGCTCCAAAATCCTATTGAAATTCACAGGGAGCTGAGTGCCTCATTACTATAGATGCTTATGAAAATCCAAGGCATAGAAATGAAAGAAAGGTCACTTCTGCCAGAGATACTAGTGGAATTGAGCAATGGTGGGAACTTAGCCATCCCAGCTAAGATGAAGTTTAAAAGACTCAGGGAGTGATTCAGTCCTGTTGGTGCAGAGGCAAGAAGTTTGCACCTCCTGTCCTCTCGCACTGTTAGGGACAGTTTCACTGGAGGGGGAAATCACTGCTGGTAATGGGCAGGTGGTGTTTCTGACAGGAGAGCATGGCTTTAACCTATGGCTGCTTTTCTATAGGAGGCCCACAGCACATCTACTGGTGCCCTGGTCCACTCCCTTAGCTCGTCCTATTCCCTTTCTGGGCGATGTCAGGCAGCTCCAAGACCCAGGCAGAATGGAAGCTTGCATTACTGTGTCACCTCCAGGCAGACGCAGCATGCCCCAGAGGTCAAGGGACCAGAGGTATTTTGGACTGTGAAGTGGGGAGCAGCTTATTCCACAGACCAGGCCCTTCACAGAGACAGCTCTTCCACCAGCCACCTTTCTTTTAAACTGAGTCTGACCTGTCTGGCGCACCTTTGCTGGCATGAGGAGAAAGTAGGAAAGTTGCAAGTCATTTAAGCTTTGTAGGTCAAAACCAACACCTTAAATTCAATCTGGAAAGCCAGCAGGCAGCCAGTGCTGATCCTGGAGCACTGGTGTCATGCTTTGCCACTCTGAGGAGCTGTCAGCAGAAATCCAAAATCCAGGGCTCACTAGAAAAACAGTGGAAAATTAAGGTTATGTTGCTTCAATTAAAGCTGGGTTTGGAGGTTACCAGCCTTTGCACAGTGAGGATGATGACAGTTGTATATATTTTTATAGTCCAGGAGAGTTCAGAGCCCTGGTAAAAATCAAGGCCCCGCATGGTCAGCTACACACAGACACAATAGTTCAAAGGTTACTGTTTATCCCCCTCTCGTTTCATTTAGTTTCCCAAGAGCCTCTTTGTTAATTTTTGCCATTAAGACAAAAGGTCAGTTTTGATGTTGCTCCTAGAAATGTTCTTGCTGCTTTGTTTGTTTTGTTTATATACTCCCCCCCACCTTCTTTCAAGGAGGAATGCTAGACTCCCCTTTGCTGCTTAGTGCCAGCTGCAAGCAGGATGGTGAGAAGAATGAGAGCTCTAAAGAAGTGGGTGGGAGGAAAGAGGGAGGAGGAAGAGAATTAAAGGAAAATAAGGAGCAGTGTTTTGCCTCTGGCCATTTGCAAACAGCTTGTGGGATCCTCACATCACACACAATGTTGGGCAGCCTGTGACGTTTCTGAACACACAAGCTGTCATTTACTTGCAAGAAGTCAGCTCTGTTAAACCCTTCAGTCTATGTGGGTGGCCGCCTGCGAAGACACACTGTCTCATCCCATTCAGGAACTGCCCTCTGTCACTGCACTCATGGCAGGCTAGATGTTTGTTGTTTAAGTAAATAAACTGGTCAGTGTCTCAGGCTAGCTGTGAATGTGCTGTCCTCCCACCCACCACCGCATCCCGGCCACTCGGGGTGGGGGGGGGGGTGGGGGGAACAACAACCAAAAGCAATAACAAGATGAAAAAGTTCACAGAGAGATCCAATGCCACCCACTAAGCCCTAACCTTCAAATAATCACTGACCAAATGGTGTCAGTGTAGGCCCCTGCATCCTGTCAGCACTCAGCTTTCCAATGAGGGGTATATCATAGAGGTGACTTTTAAAGCATCTTTCCTCAAACGGGAGACTGGGAAAGTGCAGTCCCAGGACACTTTGATTTCCCTTGTTCCTGTAAAGCCTCCAGGTTTGGATCTGGAGCTGAACTTCAAGCCCCTTGCTACGCTTAGCCCATGGTCAGTCTGTCTCTCTTCTAGACTAGAGGCCAAATTCAGTCCTGGTGTAAGACGGTGCAAAACCATGAATCTGCACTTGTTAACACAAGCCTATACTTGACCCTCAGTGCATAAGTGAGATTTTAAGCCAATTTATTTTCCATTTATTCTGTTGCATCCAACAAGCCTTTGTTTCCCAACCGTGTGCCATTCCACAGCAGGGAGAAGAGATTTGCATCACAGGAAAGACTACCAAAAACGGCTAAGAAGATCACTTTCAAAAGCATCCAGGATGTCTCAGGTCTACATCGTCAAGTACCTCTCACAGAAGTGAGGAATCAAAATGAAATTTTTGTCTCGCTGGTGCCTGTGACCAGAGTTTCTCAATTAAAACATTATTTTGGGGGAAATGCCTGAGAATTCATGGTTAAAGCCAAAGTTAATTAGGGTGAGAAACTGAGCATAAGGACACAAGATACAGCCCTATGTACATCCAGATCCTGTTACTTTGCCTACCAATAAAATGCAGCCACCTGTTTTACAGAGACCACACTACAGGCACTATGAGCCTCAGCTCCAATGGAAGTAGAGGTGAACCGTACCACCAGAAACAATGAGGAGTCCTTGTGGCACCTTAGAAACTAACATATTTGTTTGGGCATAAGTTTTCATGGGCTATAACCCACTTCATCAGATGCATGGAGCAAAAAATTCAGTAGGCAGGTATAAATATACAGCACATGAAAAGATGGGAGTTGCCTTACCAAGTAGGGGGTCAGTGCTAATGAGGCCAATTCAGTTAGGATGGATGTGGCCCATTCCCAACAGTTGACAAGAAGGTGTGAGTATCAGAGGGAAAATTATTTTTTGTAGTGACCCACCACTGCCAGTCTTTATTCAGGACTAATTTGATGGTGTCCAGTTTGCAAATTAGTTCCAGTTCTGCAGTTTCTCATTGAAGTCTGTTTTTGATGTTTTTTGTTGAAGAATGGCCACTTTACAGACTAACACGGCTACCCCTCTGAAACCTGTACTACCAGTGGCATTATACATGTAGGGGAACACAATCACCAGACTACCCCACACTCCACACTTGGGAAAGTACAGTGTTAACGCCCCCTATGTTGACGGCAATCCTCTGCCATGGGGGGAGGGAGGGGAATCTATGATTTAATACAATTGTTTACAAATAATCTGATCTAGACCAAAGACTTTTCCACAACCTCACACACAAATTACCATTTGCGTAATCTTTCCAATCTTTCTTTACCAAGAATACCCCATGTTTAGTGAGACCATCAGCCCCTGCCTGGGTGTCTGGGAGATTAACCCGAAAAATACATCATGTCTTTTCAAAGCTCAGATATCCATTCCTGTTAGTAATGACACAGCAGCTGGCTTTAGGATAATAACAAGTGGTGCGAATTAAGACATTCCATAAAGTGCACATTCTATTTAGAGGCAGGCCTGCTGTCCGAATGATTTATTTCCCCACATTCCTCAGTTGAGGCTTTCCTGCCCATTTAGGTATATTTCTGTGTCCCATCTTCAGAGAAGCAACATAAAAAAAAAATCAGTTTATCCCCAGATTTAGGACACAGCAGAGGAAAGCACACATAGTGACAACAGAGATTTGGCTGCTCAGTAGCAGTCTCTCTGATGGTTTCACTAAGGCTGCACAAATCGTCCATGATGAGATTAGTTTAGTTTCATTATGAAACCAAAATTTGACCTGTGTTCACCAAAAGGTTCACAAGAGAACCTAAGCTAAATTCCAGGCAAGTTTTGGGTAAGGGGGGAAGATGGGAAGAGGATGTTTACAGGGTGGAAATGGGATACTTTTATATGGGATTTTGACCTGCCCCAAAACAGGCAAAGCTTAATATTTCAGTTGAGATCACCTTAACTGAACCAAATTACAAAGCAAAAATGGATCCACACCAAAAGGTGTTTCACCAAATGTCCTGTGAACCAAAACTTCCAGGATACCTGAACAACTATAGTAGGGCCCAAAGCAAAACTCAGCTCTAGGATTCCCTTTCTCTCAGCTGGCACAGTAAGCCACCGTTACAGCCCCTATGCACCAATGGAGCAGTACAAATAAGCAACAGCAGACCAGAGACTCTGGCCCAATATAGTTTAAAGTGCTTAGAAATAACACAGGCTATAGGAATCGGGATTCCACAGTTGTGGTTACAAATAGCTGGAATAGGCTGCCCCTTCCTTTGAAACAGGAGTCCACTTTGTTTGGTTTTTAGACAATGTTTATCCTTTATTTTAAGAAATCTGTGTGAAATAAACTGAAATCGATTGTTCAGATGTTTTCTGTTATTTTAGACTGAGTCGCCTACGTTACATAGTGTTGTACTGAAGCATGCTGGCCTAGTGGTGAGCTGATTGGAGTCTCCTGAGGATCCCCACAAGAATGAGATGCATAGCTCATGAGACTCTTCCACCAGCAACATTTTAAATCAAACGAGGGAAATCTTCTATACGACAATTCAGGCTTGCCCAAAGAGAGGAGTTTATGGAAAGGTGGGTGGTAGATCACTCATATCTCATGTTCAGGGGTTTGTTTCAAGCCATGGCTGAATCCTGACAAGAGAGAGAACATAAAAGGAATATTAGGTTCCTGTCTGAGCAAGGAGGATTGCCAGCATAGAAAGGGCCTTGAAGAAATGAAGAAGTCCCTGGAGTACATAACCTGGAGTGGTGGCAACATTATGTACAGGCTGAGACATCTGGTGCTTCTCTGATAGATAGCACTTCTAATCCCACAAGAAGAGACCAAAGCTAAAGCTGCTTGAAAATCTCAAAAATTTTAGGAGGTAGCTGCCAGACCCAAATCCAATGTATTTGTTTACCAGATACTGAATGCACAGCTGGTTGCAAGTGGCTGGTGACTCCGCTCACAACAGGATAGATGATTCATTCTATGATGGCTTCTTGAGAGCAATCTGAGGGTATGTCTACACTGTACAGCCTAGTCTTGGATGCAGATTTGCACCCAGGCCCCCTTCTGTCCACATACAAAGCAGCCTGACTCGGGTCAGCAAGCACATAGGATCTGGGTCCAAGATCCTCTGGGGGTGGATCAGAGCCCAAGTCCTGCTCTGACTCAGATCTTGGATATACCAAGTCCACAAGATCTGGGTTTATAAAGCAGTGTAGACATACCCTTAAAGTTCCCTGCTCTAATCACTCAGTAACACACTCTGCAGAGTAGAAGGATGTTTTAATAAATATAGCGCTGCTAGCCATGGCACAGTCATTCAGATTCTCTTCTTTCTCCTTATTTCAGTTAAAAAACAACATGCTTCTTTGTATATGTGTTACAAGGGAGGTGGTTTTCACTTAAGGTACATCTCTGCTTTGAGAAATGACTGTGAAAATGGCATGGTGGATGTGCATGTCCAAATCAAATTTGCACCATCTTTATTGGTGCTAGGGTGACCAGATGTCCCGATTTTATAGGGACAGTCCCAATTTTTGGGTCTTTTTCTTATATAGGCTCCTATCACCTCCCACCCCATCCCGATTTTTCACATTTGCTGTCTGATCACCTAATTGGTGCTGATGTTCTGTGAGAAGACACCCCCCCCCCAAAGATTGGGTTAGCCAAGCAGGCATTTAGGAAAATGATTCTATTTATGTGTAAATTGAATAAACTTGATCTGGAATAGTTTCAAAACATGGAGCCCCCACAATGCCATGTTCACGGAGTCACTTTTCAGAATAGAACTTCAGTGGCAGTGATGTTGAATACTGATGAGACAATGCTTGGTCCATCCCAGATCAATGTTTGGGCTATTTGTCATCTGAACCATAATATTTCAATAATAAAATGTCAGGTTACACTCTAACCCATGGTTTACAGACAGATGGACTATTTTACTTGTGGTAAATTTCTAATGAAAAAGCAAAATCGCACACGGGATTATTACAAAATATTTTAGTGGGTGTATTGTCTTTTTGTGGCGTGCTCCAAGCACAATGGTGGTGTTCATCTAATGAGGAATAGCATTTAAATTGTGACATGAAAAATAAAATGAAATGAGCCCCTCCAAAACTCAGCTTTATAGAAAAACCAAACCAGGGCAGAAAGTATGTCTGTGAATCTATTTCAATGTAATTAACATTACACTAGTTACAAATGCAAACAGGTTCCCAAGCATGCTGTTTGGCTGCCCTCCGCTCTGTGGACTCAAGTTTGACTCCTTGTTTTGTTCTAAGGGAACAAAGACGGTAAAGAACAATGTGACCCTGACCCTTCTTTACCCCCTTACAGACAAATGAGCCCTTTTAATATGCAGACAAGCTGTGACATGAAGAGAGCCCATGAGAACAAACACCTGTCATTTCTCTGGATAGCACTTTGACCAGACGTTGCCTATATAGTTTTTAAACAACTTTTATATTCCTGTGGCTGTGTTGAAAAGAAGATGCCAATATTTTCTTTCTCAGGACATGGTCTGTAACTCAACACAGACATGCACAAATGCGCGTTCCCTTCCCAGCGCACCACACACACATATCCTATACCTGCAAAATCAACAGCATTGTTTTTCTGCTTGATGAACCCAATGTCAAACATGAACATAGATGGCCCCAACACTGATGCCCCCAAATCTTAACACATGTATCCACATACATTTTGGGGGTGTTTGCATGTAGGTTAACATATCCAGTCTGTGCTCTGCAGTTTTGAATTCCACCCAGATCCAAATACTCACTGCTGCTTCCCTCCCCCTCTGCTTAGGGGGTGCAGGCTACAGTAGGGCTGTGGCAGAGGGAATATGGCTTTCAGCTTCGGAGGCTAAGAGGGTGTCTCAGAGACGTGGGTCTGAATGGGAGAAGGGGTGCTGAGGGAATTTATCACAGATGCAGGCCAGGATAGGAGGGAGGGTGCGGGGAGATAGGGGCTTCATTGATAGAAAGCTGCTTGTTAGTTTCTTTCGTGCTCCTGGAGAAAACACAATAGAGACTTTGCCAAAGCCAAAACTCTGTTGCCCAATTCCATCTTTGCTCTGATGTGGTTTCCTCAGGGATCACAAGGAGCGTTTTCTGCAGCTCTTCAATCTAGCGTAAGCATTTGTTTTCCTTCAAGGTTTTTCTCCCGAAAAAGTATCTATGTTGCCATGTTTTACTGGCTGGAGGAGCAGGGGACAGAAGGCCCAAGATGAATCCTGACAAAATACTGCAGGGTTAGATTCCATTTCCTGCCTGTCAACAGGAGACAGAGTCTAGGGGATTTTGAGTGTGAAGCCCTGAGTGGAATGGATTTCTTCTGAGTCCATTTGTTGAGGAGGGCGCAGTTGTCCATGTTCAACAGTAACCAAACCAAATATTTTATATGATGGTTAATTTTTGCTGAGCGCAGCAAGTTTCAGCGCTGTAAAGCACCAGTGTAGACAGTGTACCAGCGCTGGGAGCTGTGCTGATAGCTATGCCCCTCGTGGAGGTTGTTTCTTTAGAGCACTGGGAGAGCACATTAAAGTGCTGCCAGTGTAGACTAGCCCCTGAATCCAATATATTTTTAGCTGGGTAGGAATGTAGCGAGGACCTGTATTCAGGTGTTCAGTATAAGTGGGGGGCCAGAGAGGCACAAGGAGTCAGAACGCTGGACACAGACTCAACTGCTTGCTATTTCTCCTGTTGCTATTAATAGTAGCTGCTTCTTCAGGGATAGTTCTCAGCAGGTGACGCAGAAGCTCCAGGCCAGGTGGTGGGACCAGCAAACACTTATGAGTTGCAAAAGCAATAATCAGACTGCCTGCATTGCCATGAGAACAAGGTTCTCACTTGAGGGTGGAATGTCTGGAGTCTTATTTAAAAGGGCAGCTCATTCACTGCCCTAAGGTGAATGAGCAGATTAACTGTTCACCTCAAAAAAGACTGCAGCCATGTATTCTTGTGAGCTGCCCAGCTAATCAGTTCCAAAGCCCCCCAGTCCTGGAGGCAGAGCAGCTGTCAGACATTCCATCCAAGGGCTGGTCCACACTTAGTCCGGACTTCGGACTAAGGTACGCAAATTCAGCTACGTTAATAACGTAGCTGAATTCGAAGTACCTTACTCCGGACTTACCGCGGTCCAGACGCGGCCGGAAGTCTCCCCCCGTCGACGCCGCATACTCCTCTCGGCGAGCTGGAGTACCGGCGTCGATTGTGAGCACTTCCGGGATCGATCCGGGATCGATTTATCGCGTCTTAACCAGACGCGATAAATCGATCCCAGAACATCGATGGCGTGCCTCCGGACCAGCCGGTAAGTGAAGACTAGGCCCAAGAAGACCTGCCACCAACTAAGAAATGTGCATGGGATGAAGGAGGGCATAGGGAGGGTGAATATGCTAAGAGATTATAAGGACCAATTCCTTCTCCTTCTTAGTGGGGAATCTCAACCAAACATTCTATAATGTTTGAGGAATAGCATCTGTGGCGTGACTTTGGTCCTTTTGTACCACTCCAGTGGCCAAAAGGGAGAAGGAAGTCTCACATCTTCCCAGCTGGGGCGAGTGTTACCCTTGCAATCTGCTCCTAGCGTGAATACTTATGCTTACAAAATCAGAATGTGGTAACCATGAATAGTTGGGGAATTTTTTTAATAAAAATTGTTGCTTCCATGAAAATTCCCACCAATAAACTCATTCTCCAGAATATTAATAGCAAGTTGCTATAAAAGGGCTGCAAACACATTTGAAACAAATTTGTTTAAAAATTCAAAGGGCTAGAAGTGGAATTTTTTTGGCACTGTTCATCCGGGTCTGTTTTTGCCTGGTATTTTCTGCTCCCATGCCTGGCTGAAATTAGCAACTGTGTCAGAGCGCTTAATACATTTTACTGATTTTTTAAAAACCACAACATTAATGACATTAGGAGTTTTAAAGCACTTTATATTTTCAAAATACTATATTATCGTTACCTAATTTGTTCTCCTATTTCTCATAGCACCCCTGGAAGGTACTATCTGTACTATTGTCTTCATTTTACAGGTCAGGAAGCTGTGGTGATGTGAAGTAATTGGCTGAAAAAAATCTACATTGGAGACAGGATTAGGACTGAGGAGTGCTTGACTCTCATTCCTCTAGACAATGCTGTCTCTCAACAAAGGTTCAGGGTCAGCTTCATTCTGAGATTTAGATAAAGTTTTGGGTTGGTATCATAAATGATTTACTTCTCTGCAGTAGGAGGGTCCTACTGAGCATCTGAAGATGTGCATCAGTGGGGCATCAAGGAGTTTTGAACTCAGTATGTGTCTCAGATGCTTAAATTCTGGTCTGTGTTCTCAAATGTCCACTAAAGTTTGGTTGGGCTACACTCATTCTTTGTGGGGATAATCTGCACCAGACCCTGGGTGGTGTTACAGGCAGTATATACATTCCTTCAGAAATCTAAAACATGTAAACACACTGACAGAAATCGTCAAAGGGATGTGAG
Source organism: Trachemys scripta elegans (assembly GCF_013100865.1). Classification (NCBI taxonomy): domain Eukaryota; kingdom Metazoa; phylum Chordata; order Testudines; family Emydidae; genus Trachemys; species Trachemys scripta. Next base: position 83,968,383 of record NC_048303.1, read on the forward strand.
AAACTTGTAAATTAACAACAAATGCAGGGAGAGAAAGGCCAGAACAAACACACTGATGTTTTCCACAATGATGGAGGAGTTTAATCCACTGTCTTCAAAAACATGTGGTGCACTAAACACTAGATGGGTAAAAGGTTGAGAGATACTTGGCAGTGAACCATGGAAATATAAATGCATCACATTTTGTTTCATTGTGTTATTTTCTTTAAATATTTACGTTTTGTGTTTTGCCAGGATACAGTTTTCCATCGCATATGCATGACAGGCAATCTTTTTGAACGGGATTTGGGAGCAGGACTGGATGCTCAGGGGTTTGGCAATGGGACCTGGAACCTTCACCTCTATGTTGCCAGTTTGACTCCAGCCTGGTTTGAGGATGATACTGGCTGATGGCTCTTTAGTGACCTATCTGAATTAACTTTAAGGTTCCCAGTAGAGAGGTATCTACACCCTAAAAACACCACCACAATTGACAGCTTTGTTGGCAAGTCAGAAAGAGGCCACAGACTGGACAGGCCGCGAGTATAACAGCTGTATGTTCCCCTCTTTTTTTTTACAAGGCATGGTGGGAAACTGAAAGGCCTAAATCCTGTGGCGGAGTGCTGAGGGGAGCGCTGTATGGAGCGGAAAGGTAATACTTGTTATGTCCTCTCTCTGCTATAGAGAGCTGCTGCTCTGATCACTGCAGCTGCTATGATGGAGCTCAGCTTCCTAGCTGGAATGTTACAGGGGATAGGAGGTGTCAAAGGTACTGGCACTTTAAGACAGTATGTTCTTCAATCCCATGATGCATTATGAGTACAGTTTCAATTGAGTTGTACCTGCCTACGGCAGTAGTGAATTTGGCATCACATCTCCAAGAGGAAATGGTGCAATGGAGCAGCAGCAGCTGCTTGGGAGCCCCAGATCTCCCTTCTCCATGTACACATTCAAAATTGTGAATTGGAGGACGTAGTACTTTATGACCATCTCACATCTAGGTTGGTCTCTGCAGGCCACAGATGAGACACATTTTTTTGTTGGGGGGCAGGGGGCATTCTACTTCTGCCTTTGCCATACTTTTTCCTGTGAAAAGTAAAGGACTTCAATCTCCAGGGCTTTCAGCCGTCTACATTAAAGAAATACCATATAACTACACTGATGTAATTATACTAGAGTAGCAGTGCTCAACCAGGGGTCCGAGGCCCCTTTTGGGGGCCACAAGCAGGTATCAGGGGGCCCACCAAGCAGAGCCAGCATTAGACTTACTGGGGCCCATGGCAGAAAGCCGAAGCCCCGCGACCAAGGGCTAAAGCCAGAGCCTAAGCCTAAGACTGAGAAACTGCTGTAGGGCCATGGGAAATTGCCCTGCTTGCTACCCTCTAATGCCAACCCTGGCTTTTATATGCAGGAAAACATTTGGTGTGGCACAGGTGGGCTGTGGAGTTTTTATAGCATGTTGGGGGGAGGGGCCTTAGAAAGAAAAAGGTTGAGAACCACTGTACTAGGGCAAACTCCCAAAGCAGATACACTGTGCTGACCCAAAGTGGGGCTTATACCAGTGCAGTGGTGGGGGGACAGGAAGCGAGACTATGGCCAGGCCAATTATATGTGCGTGTGTTATTATAATAGAAGTGATTTTTAAAAAAACTCGGGAATTGACAAGGTGCTGTGCTTGACCCAAAGTATAAATACACCAATCTACTTACTCTCTCTCTTATTAACATACAGTTCCAAACACTTTTCCAAGCAGAAAATTAAGTGTTTACAATAACTGGATATGACCAAGGCACAGTCCACTTCACTTACAGTAAACACATTGTTACAATGGACAATCAGTTTTAGCAGAGAAATGCAGATGTCCCAAAGCAAGGGCCAGCTCCCCAATGTGCAATTAGCATAGCTCCATAGACTTCAATGGAATTATATCAGTTTACAGCAGCTGAGGATTGGACCCTTGTTGGAAAAGTGTAAAATTCAAGACAATTTTGACTGATTATAATGGAGAGCTATTGTGAATATAACAGACACTCCAAAGGCATTTCTGAAGTTTCCCTATTACTCTGTGTGAGCAAGTGTTGCAACTAGATGGAGGAACTTCATTCATTTTCTCCACCAAATGATTCTGTAAGTATTGTGCAAACCTTCATTAGTTAACTACATTCTTCTAAAGGACTGGTTGACATTTTTCAATGCAACATAGTTTCCTTTGTTATGTACTTTCCAGGAGGCTCAAACAATTAATATTTACATGTTACCCTCTTGTTTCAGCAATAAAATACAACCTGTGCTGTGACTGGAAAGTAAACGGAAGATAAACAAACACAGAAGAAACTGATTTATTAACTCTTGATCCAGCCCTCCTTTAGTCCCTCATCTCATCTATTGCAAAGGCGGGTGAGAAAGTTAATGTAAAAAACGTTCGCTCTGCTGGGGAGTATTTATTCACTCCTATTCCACATTTCAACTGTATCTCATTAAAAAAAAAAGCACAAGATACTCTAGGCTTTTCTTTTATTAAATTTAGGGACCATTGCAGGGAGAAAAGCAAGAGCAGCTTGACTCGTGGAGAGTCAAATACTGTGTTGTTCAGAAGTTGGTGGGAGGAGCTGGAAGAAATCTACATCCAAGTGACATGCATGACCACTTATGTATAGGGACATTAAAAGCTCCCTCCTTATTCTTGACTCATCTTCATCCCAGTTCTCCTCCTCACTCAAAAAGCATGCCTGCATTCATCATGAATATTTGTGGTAGAATGGACTAACTGATGTACTGATACATTGCATCATTCTGCCTTTAAAATCTCATATGAACTAATAAAACAAACTGACATTTAATAAAACTTTTTAATTCAAACATTTGAAGGGGCATCTTTCCAAAGGCTTGCATCTGTCTTTTGTTAAGAAAAAGAAAATAACTTGGAAACAGGTATATTTAGTTATATAAATAACAGTAACTGTGGTATTGGACCACAACTTGCACATCTACTGTCCTCTGGTGTGAAGATGGAGTGGGCTTTTACATTCTCACTTCTGTCTAATAAGGCCCCAAACCATGTGCAGAAACATAGCAGGAAAAAAACCACACACTTGGCTATTATGAAAAAAATAATTTAACCTCTCTAGGAGCCTGCTCTTGCACAATTCACTTCAATGAGAGTTTTGTTCTCTCTCTCTCTCTATAAAGTAGATATACCTTCCATGAAAACCATGTAAAGGGAATGGTTGGTTGAAGAGATTTGTACTGGGATTAGGCAATTTACCAATGGAAGGCTCTATTTTAAACTGGTCCTGATTGGTATGACTTTATAGCAAGCAGTAGTTATCATCTGAAGGCTGCTTGGCTGTATAAGTGAAATAAGTTGATTGCCTCAGTCTAATACATACAGGGACTGAAGTGCACATCACCATGACTGACAGCATTTTGACACCCCTACTGCTCACAGTCTCAGCAGAAGCCAGTGACTGAATATGCGTGGGACTGAGTTACCCTCATCTCTTGAGGTGATCCTTACAACTCAGGGTTGAGACATTCTGGCAGGGTGGGGTGGATAAACTCTTATAGGCTCACTTGGGTTACCACCCATCTTGAAATTCACAGGTTCATCATTTGCAGAATCGGCACGATTGCACTGGGGAAACCCTATGTCCTGTAAGCACTGCTTGAGGAATACTAACAAGGCTAAAATTCACTTTCCACGCCCATTGAACATCCTTGTGCTACAATATAATACCATTTTGTCTCAGCATCATTACATTGTCTCTCAGTAGAAAGATGTTGGATCATAATCTTGCAACATGGACAATATGAAAGCACAGTGGAGGTGTCAGTCCTACTGGGATAAACTCAAAACATGGCAGCTGTTTGTGAGAGACAAGGTGGGTGAGGTAATAGCTTTTAGTGGAACAACTTCTATTGTTCTGCTGTTAGTGACAGTCCAGCTGCTTTAAAAAAAAATACTAAATTCACTTTGAAAGTGTAAACTCTTTAAACAGAGCTACATTCTTAGTATCTTTAAAAACAATTCCACATGGCTTAATTGAATCATTATTCACTCTTACATAAATGACTGAGGTGTAAATTCAAACCATAAAACATTTCTTAGTGCTAAAAGTTGCATCATTTGCATACTAATTAAATGTCATTTTTTTTCCTTTGATCAGCTTCATTGCTGGAGCTCATTGGGATCATATACAGAGAGCCTAAATATAAACCCCTCAGAGAGATTAACACAATATAAATTGTCAAAAGGGGGAAGATTGAAGAATGTGCCAATAAGGATGAGATGACTAACCACTGTCGTAAGGGCAAGGAATGACTGAAGCACTTACAGAACCAGGAATAATAAATTGATTCTGGTCCCCAGACTGCAATCAACTTCCATCTTTCTTCATGAGAAACAGTCTCTGGGAACGGGACTTTCTTAAAGAAACATAAAAGACAGCAAAAAATAATTCCGCTCCTAGACATCATTGACTGACAGACACTTTCTGTGGGGAACTCATGCAGTACTTGTAGATGCTCTTCACATGCTGCTATTGCCAATCCATCTGCATTCTGATAAGGGCAGCTTGTGAATGTCAGCCTAATTAGGCAAGGCTAATGTCTGGTTTCCTGTAGAGAGCTTTTGTGGAGTAATTACCTTCCTCCGAGGTCAAACTGCTGTAATTATAGGTCTTTAACTAATCGAGATAAACAGCCTTTGAATTCTTGCAATAAATAAGCCAATCACACTGAGGCACTTTCATGTAGACCTACAACAATACAGGATATTATGACAGGTGATAGCAATGCCATGCATTGCTATACATTTTTGACTGTGGTCTAGTCATTAACATCTCTTTCTAAAACCTTACAGATTATTAACATATATTAAACTCAGTGCCCAGGCTAAGAGAGTCATTTTTATGCATTTGTCACGGGATTTTTTTTTGTAAACAAAAAGTATGTTTGAATAGAATGATACAATATGGAGACATTAAAGATGGGAGAGACCTATTAGGAAGGCTAGCTTACTCCCCATCAACCCCCTCCCCACCCATTTCCCGCCTCTCCACAAAACTTGGATTGATCCTGGTAGTGTAATATCCTATTCAGTTTAATTAATGAGGCTTCCCTTTGAAGACTGTTTCCCATTCTAATAGATCTCCCTTCAAATATATTTTTCCTGATATTTTACATATTTGGTGGGCTACCAAGCTGACTTCTAACATTCATGTTCAATAATCTACAGGAATGCTGGAATGTGGTCAAGTGTTGAGTCACCGTCACGCCCATTACCAGTCTTGTTGAGTCTACGAGATGTTATTTCCCCTTCCACAGTGGCTCAGGCTAAAGGGAACTCCACTATAAAACAGGGATTTTTATAGCAGTTGTTCTTTGGCATAAGTACATTTTCATTCACACAAGAGGATCAGAAGACCAAGTCCACAAAACATATGGAAAAACAAACATATGGAAAAAAATGCCTTGTACACAATACATGCATACGTATTGTATATAGTGTGTTAAATGTATTGTAGGAAACATGCTAATAGCTCATTTAGAGGAAAGGAAGTGAGCGGACACTTGACCTTCATTGAGTTCTAGGGGCTTTAGATCAGGGCTGTAGATTGTGAATCATGTTTGGGGACTTAACTCTTCTAGTCTACATTCTACTAAATTAGAAGGAAATCATGTAGATCAAGCATGGATTTGCCTATTACATATTAGTTTTGATCTTTACAGTATAATAATGGTTAGCTCTAATCTATCAGCCAATGTCATTGCAGGACAGAGAACGATACAGAGCTTCCAGGATCTCATATAGTGATTGAGATTTGATTTTTGAGAAACAATCAATAGAAGTTTGCACTAACTCAGAATTGACATTTGGCTTTTACTGTGAATGCCTGGAACTGTGGGTTGAAAAGGGCTTTTTAAAAAGCCTGTCTTGCTTAATAATCATTCATTTCTTTCAAAGGTCATTCCATTAAAAAGTGAGCTTGACTTACTTAGCTTTCAAGTTCCTCATTTAGGTAGGAAGCTTCTTGGGGCAGGAAGCTGATCGTCCTCTCTGATTTTCTTTTAACATTGTAAGATCTTTTCTCAGATTGCAAACTCTTTAGGGCAGGGACTGTGTCATTATATGTGCTTGTACAGCATTGAGCACAATGGGGTCTGGGATCTGACTGGGGGCCTCAGGATGTTGTAATATAAATCTGAAATAATAAAACAATAGTAAGAGTGTTTAAAGAGCTCTGAATGAAAGACTCTTGAATGCAAAGTTCATAAATAAATAATAATCATTTGTATTACCATAGTACTTTTTAGCCCTACTCATGGACCAGAACCTTATTGCACTGGGTGCTTTGTATGTTCTTATAAGCTGCACTGTCTAGCCCTAGTGGGTAAATTCTCCTCTCCGATTCACACTGCAGATCTCTTGCATATTCTGAACCACTAACAACTCAATCAAAAACATCTTTAGATGTCAAATGGATTGCCCTGTTAGGAATTATAATATTTAGTAGACACTCAAGAATCAGGTTTGTCAGGAACAGCACTTTATTTTTATTAACTCCTTGAACACGTAGATCAGTCTGAGTCTACTCTGGTAACATCTCTCTCTAATTGGGCATGCTCAAAGGTTTAAGAGACCAATGAACATAGTCACTCTCATATTAACATTACATCACCTCTATTTGTATAATTCTGCCAACTAACTTTGTGGGGGTCTGAGAGCTACTTATGGTAAAATAAGAACCAACTTAGGTCTATATTCAACCCCAGAATCAAACCTGAACCTCTTTTGATTTCTACAAAGAGAAGAGATGAGAAGAGACATGCTTCTTGTTGGAAGTGGAAGGAAGAACCTGAAAACTTTTTTTTGTCAGCCCGTTTCAATGAGAGTTACAGACTGATATTTTAGACACAAATATTAATTTAATAAGTTCTGGATAAACAACTGAACCATTGGGTACTTATCTGAGCAGAAACTGGGGAGTTTTTGCAGATCTCCCATTCTGATTCAGTGTGTTTCATTACATATAAAGTTCTGGTTCAATTTTGATTAGACAAAATCCCGGGAAACTAGATGAACTGAGACTAGTAGTAGCTCGTAGTACCTTTCATATTTAGGCCCTCTTTTCAACTTTGATGCCACTCTCCCCTGCAAAAACAGCAATTTATCTAATAAAGAATTAGGATGGCAGAATCAGGTAGAGTCTGCAAGATCAGTTGCATCAATAGGAACTTCATTTCAAGATGCTCCTCAGTTGTCTGCCACCTGGAGTCCCTCTTGCATTTGAAGAGGGACAAGAAGTTCCAGTAGAACCATCTTCCTTCAACCAAGAAAAGATCCAGGTCATAATCCATAAACTGAAGTCTGGGAAGGCAGGATAGGTTTCTAACATGACATCTGAGTTGCTGAAGACAGGTGTGAGTACTCTTGTACTGCAGCTGCATAGGCTTTTCCAGACCATCTGGTGCACCATCCCTGATGACTGGAAGACGGGAGTTAGTCTATCTCTGTTCAAAAAGAGGTGAGAAGGCCAAATGTAGCAATTATAGAGGTATTATGATGTTGTCAGTTCAAGGGAAAGCCTTTATCTCCATATCAATGTCTCAAATAAACTATATACTTCTTGGCAAAGGTCAGGATACTCACTGTGGTGTTCGATCTGGTTGTTCTACTGTTGACCAGATTTTTACTTTGAGACAGCTTTTTTAATAAGGTAGCTAGATTTAATAAACCATGCACAGCACTTTCTGTCGACTTCCCTCAGGCATTTCATTCAGTGCAATGAGCAAGTTTGTGAGGTCTGATGAGATGACTCAGCGTCTCTAGGAAGAGAGTGTCATTGACAGAAGAGCACTATAACGGGACAGAAAGCTGTGTTCAAGTCATGATAGATACACAGCGTGGTTTCTCCATGGGAGCTCAGCAAGGCGGTCTTCTGTCACCATTGTCATTCAATACAATCATTGATTGGTTGATGCATAAGCTTGAAGAGGCAGCTGGTGGTTGTGTTGAGCTGCTTTGAGTTCTCAAATCCACTGATTACATTGTCTTGTTGGCTCAGTTGGTGAATCACTGCAGCTGATGGCAGACATGGTCAGGCAAGAAGCAGTGTGTATTAGTCTGCTTATTAATCTGGCCCCTTCACCATCAAGCAGTCTTCAGCTCCAGATTACAACCAGCTCAGTATTAACCTGTCCGCACGGGGCCATCAAGCAGGTGGTAATGGTACACTATTTGGGCAGTGTAAAAGACAGTTCTGGAGGGTACTCAAAAGATGTGGACACTTGTACAGCAGCTGCTACAGTCATGTTTTGGTCTCTTCAGTGGCCTCCATAAGGAAGTTACACCATCAAGCTTGATAGGAAACTGCAGATCCATTGAAAAAGAGTTATACCAAGTATTGTACAGAAGTGAAATGTGGCTGCTGAAGAATACCAGATTGAGGTTTTTGATTTTCATAATTTTCAGCAGCTGCTCCACATCAAGTAGCAGGGCTAAATCAGAAATGAGAATACTCTAAGCTGAACCCAGAAACCACCTCAATCGGCACTAGTTTGGTTTTGATGTTTCTTGGTTTGGACATATTATTAGAATGAACAACCCATGAATTCTGAAACACATTTACCACAGAATGCAGCTACACAGCCAGTGATCACATGGGTGCCAAAAACTTTGGTGGTGCTATAAAATAACCAGTGATGGATGTAAACTGAATATCTAGCCAGAGCACCTTAAGGACCTAGCCAGAGATTGATCCAGGTGGCGCTTTGTAAGAGTCTCAACTCACCCCCGTGGCATCTCCTGCTGGTCATCCTCAGGGAATTAGCTCTCCCAGCATCTGGAGCGCCCTTTGCAGGCTAGTGATCTGCCTTACCTATGGCCCCATGTCCCTCCCAGGACCCCGGTGCCCCATTTACCTGGGGTACTACCCCTCTGGCAGTAACACCTCACAGCCTCAGGGTCTCCCCTCCCAGGGGAACCCCCACCCACTAGCCCCACTTCACCTCAGTGTTTGGCTACTGCCAGTCCCCATCTAGCCCCCCACGCACTGGGGTGGGCTGCAATGTAAGCCAATCATAGGCAAAGGGGGTTCAGGCCTGCTGCCTCTGCCTACCCAGGGGCTGCCCCCTGCAACCCAATACCTAATGGGCCTTACCAGGCCTGCAGCCTGGGGCTTTCCTAGGCCAGAGCTCCACGGCTCCCTAGGCCTTTCCCCAGCCCTGCTCCAATCTAGGTTCCCTTCCCGGCACCTTACAGCCAAGCCCTTCTCCCTCTGCAGGCAGAGGAAGATTGCCTAGGCCTCTGGCTCACAGCCTTTTATAGGGGCCAGCTGGGCCTGATTGGGGCATGGCCCCCGCTGAGCCTACTTTCCCCCAATCAGCCCAGGCTTCTTGCCCCAGGCACAGCCCTCTCTCTCCTAGGCTGTTTCTAGCCCCGCAGGGCAGGAGCAGGTAACCACCCCGCTACACACTTGATCTATAAGGCCACATCCTTTTGGGGTTTGCCATGATGATGATGATGATGATGATGATGAACAAGTGTCTCAATCACTCAGTCCTCTGGGTCATTTAGTGTTTTTTCTTTCTTTCGTCTGCCTTTTATACATTTTATTCTCCTTGGGGCAGAGACTGTGAGCTTTATTTTCATTTACACTAAGCCCCCTTAGAACTATTCTGGCAGAGTAAAGGAACTTTAAGGTGGAGGCAAATTATATTTATACTCGCTTTAAAGCCCTTTTATGCCTCTAGAGCAGTGTAAAGGGGCCTTAATGTAAATGAGAATCAGTTGTGTCTATATTTTCTGTTTATGCCTCACGTGGTGAAGCTCACACACTCCTGCTGCCCATTCTGTACCTGCTATGTTCTTAAATAAAGGAGTTCAGTCCTCAGCACTCTCAGTCATTAGAGCAACTATTCCTTACAAAACATTAAAGAAATTAAAAACAGAATGAAATCCTCAAGGCCAAAAGCCCAACATAAACCAAACCTTTAATTGCCTTTATACAACTGCAGGTTTTAATTTACAGGGTGATATTATATGAGAGGTAGTAGACTTTAGGCATATGTACAATGTTCCAATTTGCTTAGGTTATAAAGTGCTTAATGTAGCAGCCTATGGCACAGGCAGGAGTTGGGCACTTATGACAGCTGACAAGTGCTCTTAAAGAGACAGGAAATCCACAAGAGACAGCTACACAGGGCACCAATGAAATAGAGGAAGATCAGAGATTACATTCCCCAACTGCGTATCAGAACTGTGGTAATTGGAAATGGGTTTGATTACTAAGTGCCAAACACAAGATTTTTGTGCATGACAAATATGACTCATCCACATAACAAACGTGCTCCTGTTCTTTGTAGATTATGAGTGACAGAGGATGAAATAGTGACCATAGTCAGTGTGATTGCAAGAACAGAAATTGTTCCAGCATTTTCCAGAGCCTGGAAATGTGGGAAATTATTTCACCAGGATAACACCAAAAAGCTCTAACGGTGATGCAGTGCATTCCCTGAATTTACCAATTTGAACAGATGGGAAGGCAATATGTCAGAGTATTTTGGGGCACCAGGTTTTTCCCACCCAATCTGATTGTGCCAGGTCTAAAAAATTCTGTAAATCTGTTCTCCTTCAGACAGCTCTGGGAAACTATAGTAAAACCATATTCAACAAATAAATCCATTAGATGCTCAGATAGCATTAATGCACCCAGGACTCTGATCAGACTTTTAACATGGGAAAGAGTGAAAATTAGTGGTTTCAGCAGCAAACTAGAAGTGAGGCGAACCAGGTTTTCTTCTTCATGTCTGCAACTGTCTATGTGTCCTTGGGAATGTAATAGCCTATCTGTGCCTCAGTTTACCATGCGCAACACTTACTTACCTCCCCTAGGGGTGTTGAGAGACTTCATTCTCCAGTGACTACTAAGTGCTTTGAGCTTCTCAATGAAAGTATTTTAATTGGAAGAAACAAAATTGGTGACTCACTTGCTGTTTAGCAGCAAGAAGTGCTATTGTTTAACACTGAAACAGTGTCTGTGCCACGTTGTGATAGAGAAAAAGCTTGGAGAAACCTGCCCTCCTAATTAAACAGAAGTCAAGGGCTGCAATAAAATTTTAAAAATACATATAGTTGCCTTATCCTATTCATACACAGTACTTGGACTTGTTAATTTGAAACTTTTTGCATCTGGCTTTAGTGTTCCCCCAAAAGATTTACCTTTTACAACCATGTTTGTTTATGTAAAGACCGTGGATTTGATGACTGTTTTTTAAAGCCACAAACACTAGGTTTTTTTTTCTTCTCATTGGCAAGACTTATCTGTAGCATCCACTTCTTTATAGCAAGAAATCAATGTCTGATGACATTTTGCAGTTAAGAGGATATTTTGCTACCCATAATGTTAAAATATTGATTGTACATTTCTTTTCTTTTAAAATTACAAAGTAAAAATGTATACCCACAATGTTATCTGTGGAACCCATGTCATACATACAAGTGCTAAATAAACAACATTAATATGCATGGTGCTAGTATTTTGAGATGATGTAGCAGCCCAAGGTGGAATGTATGGGGAATGCTTCTGTTTCCGCTAGCTGATACCACAGACCAGCCTCCTCTGAGCCACTTCCTACCTGCCCTCTCCCTGTGTTCTCTTCCATTTGGGGCATGGTCACAGCGCTCTGTTTCCCTCGCAGAGGGGTTGTTTAAGCAGTTTCAGTGATTCAGATAGTCCACCTTAGGCTTCCCAGCTCCCTTCACAGTGATTTCTCCTTTGTTAGGGAGAAGGAAAGAGAAACAGAGTTCAGGCCTCTGGCTGCCCGGTTGAGCTTTACCCACAGTCTAGGTCCTTCCCCTGTAGATTCCTTTGTCCCAGAAGGTAATAACTGGCTTCCTTCCTGTAGACAGCCTCTCCTTCACTCTCCCCCCACTTGATTGCCAGAGTCCTATTTTAAGCAAGTCCTCCCTTTGAAGCATGCTTTGCAGCTGCTGAGGGATGGACCTTCTTGGCTCAGCACTGCTCCCTCACCCCTTTCGTCTTGATGAGGTGTGAACCCCATCATAGATGAGCAAACCAAATTGGGTGAAGTCAGGACCTCCCAGAATCACCTTGTGAAATTCAAATTGAATCTGTCTGAAAGCCTGATAATGTTTGGTTAAGTGACAATACTCTTGGACAGAACAATTGATTATCCTGCTCCCTCTTTCTGGTGGCAAAACCTGATCCTAGATTAAGATATTATACCATAGTGAACAATCCTGCACTGATCCCTGGGAATAGTCCAGTTGACCTAATCGGTCTTTTCCATCTCTAATTTCTGTGATAAGGTAGCAATTAAAAGTAATGGTCAGTGAATCAACCATCAGAAGCATGGAATCATTTTTCAATGATTACAACTCAGACACAGCATACAGTTAGGAGTGTATTTATATATGACATATGAGACTATGGTGTTCCTAGTCCACCTTCAATGGGTAGTTTGGAGTGGGAGTGGGTTGGGAAGAAAGCAGTATTGACACAAAGATGGATATTACCATCGCATTTTAACAGTAGCTTACCATGGAGAAGTGCAGGATAGCACCCAAGAAGTGTCCAGCTCTCTGGGTGGGCTGCCCAGCAACGCACATAGCTTTACTGTGTAGGATTGCAAAGTTCAAAGGAGCTCTGGGTTCAGAGAACTGTGAATCTCAGTGTTGTGCCCAATATGCTGCACCACACATGGCTAAAGTACACACTATCAGTATCAGGAGAAGGACCTCCCTGAAAGCACAAATGGTGCTGGAGTTACCGTTCTATAAATATCCTGAGAAACAGCAATGTTTCCCTTTCAGTTGTAGGAGTGATTCCATCTCCTATGATAGCTTGCAAGTGTTCCCTTAGTTTTAATAGTCCCCCTCATCATGTGCATTACATAGCAAAAAGGATTAATGGAAAAAGAGCAAAACACATGCGGTCAGATCCTCAGCTATGGTTGAACTGCTTACAGCCCCCACTGCAGTTGTATGTAGAGCCAGTTCTCTTACTGCTGTTAACAATCCCAAAGGGTTAAAATTACAGCCAGAGATCTGCATGGTATGGGGGCATCCTGACCTAGCCCCCTTTCTTCTGGCTCTGCAACCTTTTCCATCTATGCAGACATCAGGGAAAAGAAATAATTGAAGAGCCTGTAGGCTGGCTCTACACCAGAGGATTTTCATTGCACTGGAATGATCTTCTTTGGGCTGGATGTGGCCCTTTTGGGCCAGATCATATTGATGATGTAGCATAAAATGATCACGCTACATAGAATAATCTGGCCTAATATCTCACCAGTAATTTTTAGAATGAGCTCAGTAAAACTATATTAGAACTCAACAGCAGTCTGTGATCTGAAATTAATTTTAAACAATGCAAAGCACCAACAGAGCATGAAATATGAAACAGGTTTGCCTACAGATATACATGGTTTCTCTCAAATAGAGAGGAAGCCCAGCATCTTTGTTTTTCAATTTTCTTAAAAAGAGGAAAATTCCGTATCAATTTTGCATCTGCAGGGACAAATTTAAATCAGATGGTTAACATGTTAGGACACCCTGAAACAAAGAACAACAAATACTTTGTGGTCTAAAAACACACCAATTTATGATCTGTTTCTTGAATCAGGCGACTAGTCCATTTTCACTTGTAATTTGAAATCTTATTTCTACCTGTGTACGACTCAGACATACTCTTTACCAGTGAATCAACTTTAGCTAACTCCTGAGCTGCACCATGGATAAGGCACCAGGGAATGAAGAGATCCAAGTTCTGTTCCTGGTTCAGTCACTGACATGCTGTGTGACTTTGGGCAAGTCACTTAACCTTTCCATGAGTCAGTTTCCACAGCTATAAAATGAGGATATTGATAGTTACACAACTTTTTACAGTGCTTTGAGATCTATGGAGAAACTCTGATATGTAAGGGCACACAAACCTGGATCAGATTTAAACAAAAGCTCTATATTCCATTGCAGAGCATCTGACCCATCCTCTCTATTTATGAAATTTTAGGTTATTATTAGATGTGGGCTTAAACTGCAAGCCTGAATATGCACCCTATTGAGTGTCATCTTGGGAAGGGAGTGGAAAAAACATGCCCTCTTGGAAAAGGTGTCTAGAAAATAATAGAGGATTTTTAAATCATCCTATAAAATTTAATAGTGAATTGTATCCCTGCTACAGAATAGGATGGTTCAAACACTATAGAAGTAGATCAAACTTTCCCATAGGTCTATATCAAATTGAACCCATATAGAACCCTAGTGCCTCCATTCCTACTGAAATCTATAGGACTTTTCCATAAGAGTTGGATTGGCCTGAGGGGTAGAGAGAGTGGGATGAATCCCTAGATCCGAATCTGACCCACAGATTCTGGGTCACATCCAAAACCTGAAGGAGCCTATTTTTTTCTTTGGGGTTAGGGTATAGAGAACATTCCCTGATGATGGCTATACTTGTGATATTCTGTCCCAAAGCAATGGAAATCTCATAAAAACAACTATCTTGCATGAGATTTCCACTATTAGAAGTTGCAGAAATCTTGCAAGATCAGCAATCTCAAGCTTTCTACACTACTGAGCAGTGAAGGAGACTTCACTGTGACCTTGAATCTGAACATGAATCCAGGCCCTGATTTTGCCTTGAACACAATCCTAACCCTAATCGAAATCTGTACACCATCTCTGCAGTCCACCCCTACCTCTTTAGGCTCCAATTCACGTGCTTAACGTGCTAACCCTAATCCTGTTGAACTCAATGGAACTAGTCACAATGTGTAAAGTTAAGCATGTGTGTAGATCTTTGTAGGATTGCAGCCTTATACTTTAAAGATATGCCCCTCACATAGGCTTTGGATACATTTACCCTTTTAAAACACCATGGGCAAAAGTCATCTATGATATACCTCCTTTTGACCCACAGCCTTGTAAATAATACTGTAATGCACTGAAATTCCGTAATCATTTCCCCCTGCTTTTATATCAGTTTAGTACTTTTAAAAGATAGAGTTGATAAAGACATCGGGGCCCTCTAAGATTTCCTGCAGACATACTTTACAGGTTTGATCATGATGTACTTTTCAGGTATGATTACCCTTTTCCTCCATGACCCTGATGTTATCTTCACCCTGCTATGGACTCTTATTGTTGCGAGATGAAATATCAGTTTAGCTTCCTGAAAGAATTACATGCTCTGTCTTCTCTCAAAGCAGGAACCTGGCTATGACTTATTCTTTATGAATGACTTTCTAACATGGAAACAGCATGTGGTGAGCAAATAGAATTAAATGGGTTATCTTCAGTTCATGCTGATAAAAGAAAATAAAAGTAGCATTAGCTATATCCATCAATGTGTTTGGGGTTTTTCTTTTAGAAATCCACTATGCTGGACAAGAAAGAGAATTTTAACCCTAGCTTTACCATTTACTACATTTTTCCTGAAGGCGGCCTCATAATTCTGAATTCATTTTGGAATAAAAGTCTGAATTCCTAGGACATTGTTAACTTAGCCTCAAAATTTAGGTTAATCTGAAAATAAATCAAATCAAATCATTGAAACATTTCTCATTTTGGGTTTGGATGTAAATATTCTTTTGTAATATTACAGTTCAATCACAGAATAACATTCACTAGTAAAAACTAAAGCCGACTAAACTATTTTCATTTACTGAATGCAGTGAAACGAATAAATACATGAACACAGTGAACAGTAAATTTGATTTTTAAAATTCCTTTAATTTTTACAATCTGTGGTATATTAGTCATTCAGGAAAGAAAATATTTTTCTTTTAACTTGCATATAGATTTGTAAACTGACATTTTCCCTTTATTGCAAATTCTCTTGTTCCATTTGCAGTGTCACTTGATAGGTAAAGTACCAAGCACCTGTAGTTCTAACACAACAATAATAACCATCCAGCTCAAAATGCACTACTATGTGGGGTTCTTCCTCGAACCGGATGCATGTGAGGACACTGATCTGATTTAGGGCTTAGGCACCCTTAAACTATTAGCTAGTTGTGTAATAGACAGCCATCCTGGACTGACTTGTGCATATACTGTATGCTTCATTTTGCTCACTTAGCACCAGATTCACAATCCACTAAAGTCAATGGGAGTCTTTTCATTGATGTAAATGTGCTTTATAGCAGGCCCTTAGACCCAGATCCTCAAAGGTTTTTAGGTGCCTATTAACCTTTGCGGGACTGGTCCTTAGTGCCTCCTTTTTCTATCTATGTGCAGAGATTTTATTGGATGGCTGCGTTTTAATGCTATCTTGTTTTAGGAAAATAAGAACATAAGAACAGCCATACTGGGTCAGACCAAAGGTCTATCAAGCCCAGTATCCTGTCCTCTGACAGTGGCCAATGGCAGGTGCCCCAAAGGGAATGAATAGACAGGTTGTCATCAAGTGATCCATGCCCTGTCACCCAATCCCAGCTTCTGGCAAACAGAGGCTAGGGACACCATTCCTGCCCATCTTGGCTAATAGCCATTGATGGACCTATCCTCCATGAATCTATCTAGCTCCCTTTTGAATCCCATTATAGTATTGGCCTTCACAACACAAGGAGTTCCAGAGGTTGACAGTGCGTTGCATGAAAAAATGCTTTCTTGTGTTTGTTTTAAACCTGCTACCTATTCATTGCATTTGATGGCCCATTGTTCTTGTATTATGAGAAGGAGTAAATAACACTTCCTTATTTAGTTTCTCTATACCACTCATGATTTTATAGACCTCTATCAAATCCCCCGTTAGGCGCCTCTTTTCCAAGCTGAAAAGTCCCAGTCTTGTTAATTGCTCCTCATACGGAAGCCGTTCTATACCCCTAATCATTTTTGTTGCCCTTTTCTGAACCTTTTCCAATTCCAAATATAAAAGAAATTCCCCAAGGGAAGCAGTGGATTCTCCAGCTCTTGAA
Organism: Trachemys scripta elegans; assembly: GCF_013100865.1. Lineage (NCBI taxonomy): Eukaryota > Metazoa > Chordata > Testudines > Emydidae > Trachemys > Trachemys scripta. The sequence continues at coordinate 83,985,303 of NC_048303.1, forward strand.
GTCTTCATACCAAGATGGGATGCCTCTCAGGAAGAAGTGTTAGTCAAGCCCTCCAGCAGCAATACTATCTACCTGGTCCTACGGCAAGGAGTTATTTTCAGCTTAAACATTTCTTGACGGACATATTTGGTCCTGAGGTACTGGGAGCACCAGAGACTCCAGGATTGCTGTTGATGTGGAAGGAGCTCTATAGGGCACCCGACTAACTGTAGCCTGTTACACCTTCCTGGCCCAAAAGACCCTCCCTAATTAGATTGCCTGCATCAGGCCTGGAACAAAGATTTGTCTAGATCCTTTAACCCAAACCAATGGGAAAATGCCTTGCGAAATATTAAAAACTCTACTGTTGACCTATGATTAAGGCTAATCCACCAGAAAAATCTATTTTATTCACAATGGTCCTCACGTAGATTACAGTCCATGGGCCTTGCCAAAGACTTGAGGCTGCAGATAAGGGTCATTCACAAGTTTTGGGACTGTCCCAGGATACAATATTTTTGGCTAGAACTAGGTAGGAGAGATAATATATTAATGGACACAGCCTTAAAAATGACTTCCAGGAACTCTGTTTTGGGGTATATCCCTCAGCTTGGAAACTCATGGGAAGCTGGGTTCTAGAGCAATGCTTGTAACCAAACAACTCATATTGCATCAAAGGAAGAGCAGCTTGCCTCCAGGGACAGAAATTAGCACAGCATCTTATATTAGAGGGGTAGCAGTGTTAGTCTGTGTCCACAAAAACAACAAGGAGTCCAGTGGCACCTGAAAGACTAACAGATTTATTTGGGCATAAGCTTTTGTGGGTAAAAAACCCACTTCTTCAGATGCATGGAGTGAAAATTACAGATACAGGCATAAATATATATTGGCACATAAAGCATCTTGGCTGATCTGGCAGCTAAAGAGTGGGTAACATTTTGGAAAAGTGGGAACTCAGACAAATTTGAAGAGATTTGGTCTGACTTTTTAGAAATCTTAGTTTCCATCCCCTAGGAATTAATCAAAAATGTCTCTCTCTTTTCCCCTCTGTGCCCCCCCTTTCCTTTCCTTCCCATTCTTCTGTTTAGTTTTCTGTTCTCCCCTTATTTTGGGGGAGGAAAATTTCAATAAAAGAAAAAAAAAAAGGAGAAGGAGACAAGAAAAACATGCTTTAGTCAAACACACATTATTAGGCTCAATATTGGAGTAACTGGATGAAATTCTCTAGTCTATGTTAATCAGGTCATACTATGACCAAAAGGCCCATTCTGGCTTTAAAAAAATCTATGTATTAAATGGTGGATAGCACTTCATTATAATTTTAGTTTAAGCAAGCGCTGTCTCTGTAACTCAGTTTCCCCTTAGGGGTACTTAAAAATGGCACTTTCTTCAGAAAATACTTTGTGATCCTTAGATCCTTAGATGAAAAACACTATCATGAACACAAAAGCTGTGGCTGCAGTGGATATTATCCTCTTCTGAGGTTTGCACCTCAGATATTCCAGTAAGGTCATTACTTTCAAATCTTCACATTGCCAGCGCATTTTAAAATATCTTCAGCATATAGGCCCCGATTCAAGAAGCATCTCTATTCAGGAAGGGCACACCAGCATGTGCTTAATGCTAAGCAAGAGCTTAGTTTGCTGTAGGTAGTTTTAGAGTTTGCCAAGTATACAACTTGTCATAACAGAGCTTATTATTCATACTGAGTCATCATAAAGAAATCTGTTTGAAAACAAACAAAAACATCCCCCAGTGTGTTCACGCAAGCCTAGTTTTACTTCCATCATCACCAACAATTATTATTTTTCTTTTATTATGAAGGAACATGATTTCTGTGAGCACAATCAAGAGATTTGCTGCAGCTGTACCACCTTGGGCTATAATTTTCTCAAATCTCATGAACAAAGCAGAGTGAGACCTGCTCAGCACTTAGAGAAGAGACTTTTAAGAAAAATACAGAGTGCAGCTTGGAAGTAGATTATTCACTTGGTTCCTCCCTTCCCTTCTGCATAGAATTAGGGGCCACCATGCTGGAGATTTGGCTTTTCTGAAGAAGTCATAAAATTGATGTCCTGACAGCATGTTAAAATTAAAGGGCCCTTTGGCACTTTTTGCAAGAGTTGGGGTGTTGCCCAGGTCAGATTACTATTTGAATAATTACATTCTGCCTAATTAAAGCCCCTCTGTAGTTTCAGTTGGATACAGTATTCTTCACTTTCCACTTTAAAATGCAACAATGTTGTATGCTTTTAAACAGCTGCTGTGCTCCACCCCACAGGTGGCTGCACTTCTCTGATGGGTAAAGGCATTTCTGTATACAGAAAAGGTAGCTTTTATAGATTGTAAATGGATTTAGGATCCTTTGGGAGGAAAGGAATGGCATAAAAATGTAAGCTATTTTGATTATTGTTATAGAGATGGACAAAAAAGCCATTGGAACAAAATCAAAACTGAAATCCTATAAAAATCTCCAGGTGTAAAATCTCTAAGTGTAAATACAGAGCACTAATAAAATGAGCGGCTGTGATTTTAAGGTCAGGTTTGTAGCTTTAAAATGCTAAAAGGTGGCAGCAAATGAACTCAAATGAGATTTTTGGTAACCAGAAAGACACCTTCAAGCATTTACATGAAAGCAAGAAACTCTCTGAAGTGTTGACAACTTGGCCGGGAATGTTCCCATGTTACAATCTAGGGTCAATTCTCCTTGAGACCATTTGGACAGAACTATATACACAACACTTCCTCTAGGACTGAAGTGGTATTCATCAAATTGTGATCATCTGGGATTTGTTGCCCTGAAGATGATAATTGAGGTTTCATTTACCACGCAAGGCAAACACAGACAGCCCCGTTGGCTGTTGGGCCTTACTCTTAGACTAGCACCCTTGGCAAGCTCTGAATTCTGTCAGCAGAGCTGTGAGGAGGGCTGTCTGAGAGACAGCCCGAAGGCAAGCAGAGCATGCTACCAAGTGGGAACTAGACTGTCTTTTTAGTACAGAATGCTTTTTTTTTTCAATTAAAAAAGCAATCTGGTATTTGAATAAACTTGTTAGATTTTGATCTGTGGGCTTACATCATTTTTTCCATACTTTCCCTTGGAGCAACTGATTCCACAATTTAAATAACAAAGTTCCAGATACTTGTAAAAACATTTACATTGAGACCATATCCCAGAATCCTCCCATTTACCCTTAAATGCTCTGTGTCACAACAACCACTCTGATGGTGGGCTAGGTATGGCTCCCTCTGGCATCTCCCAACACCATTCTATGTTGGCTACAGTAACTGATCTTGGGTCTTTCAGTGGGGGAGTTGGATGGGTGACTCACATGCAATTTAGTACGCGAGCCAGTTATATATTTATGAAGGGCAGTGAATTGCATGATGTTTAATGCTTCTGGAAACAATATGCTTTGCAATCCTGGCTCCCCCCTCCCCTTTTTAAAAATTATGCTGTTCATGTCTTATGCAAGTTCTAAATGAATAAACATTTGGATAATCAGGGTTTACCTGTGCTTCATGTAATTGTTTCAGGAAAGCTTACTGATGAAATCTGTAAAGAATTTAAGCTTCTGTTGTGTAGCAACCAGGATATTTATGAATGAATGATTATTTTAAAAATGACTTTTACCCCATGCACTGGTTTCTGTCTGGCTGAAATGCACCAGCATTCTGTTCTCTAAGGCTATGTCTTCACTGCAGTGTTAGCTCAAGTTATCGACACTTACGTTAACTCTTCTTGTGTTAGCCTCGCTTGAGTGAGAGCAGTCACACTGCAAAATAACACTGAGGCCTGGTATACACTAGAAAATTATATTGGTTTAACTATGTCAGTCAGGAGTGTGAAAAATCCACACTCCTGAGCGGTGTAAGTAACCTGATCCAAGTGCTCACATAGAAGAATTCTTCCATCAACCTAGCTACCATCTCTTGGGGAGGTGGCTTACTTACAGTGATGGGAGAACCCCTCCCATTGGCGTAGATAGTGCCTACAATGAAGCTGTGCCACTGTAGTGTTTTAAATGTAGACATACCCCGAGGTGATTGGATTACTGCACAGAGTGATTGTGGTAGCTGCTGATCACTTGTGCTAGCTGGAGCTGGAGCTTATACCCCCCCTATGGCTCAGCCAACTTGAGTTAAAAGCACCACCACTCTCAAGTTAAGGAGTTTTATGTGTGGATGGGACTTGAGTTAGGAGCTCCACTTGAGTTATAACTCCACTCTGCAGTGAAGACGAGCCCTAAGACAACCTGGAAGCAGCTTTCTGGTAGTAGTTCAGAGTGAATTTGAATAAAAATGTGGATACAAATGAAATTTGGCAATTTTGGATTTAGACAAGCAATTATGTATTTGAAAAGAAAAAATATTGCTCATCTAGCTGGATAATTAGCAGTAGTGTATTTATCAAAGGCACAAAGCCAGATCCTGGGTGCAGCAAAGAGGGAAATAGCTGGCTCCCTGATTCCCTTCCTTAGATCTGGCACAGAACAGAACAGCCTGGGATTACTCCATTTTATCCAGCTGACTATGGTCCTCTGCTTTGCTCTAGCAGCAGGAAACATTCTTCCAAGGACTTTTATCCACTACTCTTTCTCCCCGCCCCCCTCTCGTGAATGTGTGAAAAAATTGGGAGGTTGTTCTAAATTCCTGTTCTGTCCTCCTTCAAAAGTCTCTGCAAACCCACCTAAATTGTGGAAACGCTGCAGCTACAGTGACAACACAATGATTTCTGTTTGTCTACATGATACCAGGCCATATTGTTGTGTGCACTGGTCCCACTTGTGCCTTTAAAGTGTAATCTCTTTGGGCAGGAATTGTGTCCTTTACTTCTCACAGGAATAGGAGAATGATTTTGTGGTTAAGGCTACTGGCTTGGGACTCAGGAGATATGGGTTCCATCCTGACTTTTGCTGTGACCAAGGGCAAGTCACAAAGGTCTAAATTATGCACCCCTTCTTCACGGTGATGACTTCATTAAGACACTGTATGTAAGTGCTCACCAATGTGAGAAATTGATGCACAATCTAAACTTTAATCTTTCCGAGCCTCAGCTCCTGATATGTAAAATGGAGATAATATTACCACACAGAAGTCTTGGGAGGTAAATTAATAATATTTGTGAAGGAGCCATGTACATACTTAGACATTTTACTTATTGTGACATGCCTCGTACATTTACAGTGCTACATAAATAATGAATAATACTATCAGCAAGTTGGTAATAAATTAAGCTAACTATATAAAATAGACTTCATGTTGCAGGAAAAAAAAGTAAATTATTAGGTGTTAGAGTTGCAAACATTGTGTTTTATATGCTACTTCCAAGAACAAAAATATTATGGCCAAAAGAAAAAAAGATGTCAGCCAATTGGCTGTCTGGATGCTGTCCCTTCTTTTAGTAGTAATAGTACTGTCATGCTGTTTTACAAGGCAGTAATCCAGTCACCAAATGGAGAAACTATGAGACCAAAGCCCTCATGGGTTATGCCAACAAGGGGACTGAATTATGGCCTTGTAAAACAGTGCGGCAGTGCTATTGTTGCTCTTCTGCTACAATTGTTTAAAAAATAGAATTTTAAATAATTAAAAAAATATTCTTAGTAATTTGTCAAGTGAAAGAACCATCTAAACCCGTGATATGGAGCAAAGTAGGGCAGAATTTCTCCAGAATAACATAGTAGCAGCAGGAACAGGTTCCAATAAAATGATTCTCCACTCATCTGACTTCTGTGACCTGAGACAAACTCTAACCTGTTAGCCTTTTTCATTATATTTTCAGCTTTACTCATATCTGTAACTCATGGTTGCAGACAAAACAGGAAACAGAAGAGCACTAGGCTACTTTCATAATGTTTCAACCCCTGTTTTGAGGGATAAAATGGTTTGGATAGATCAAGGAAGGCTTAAATAAGCATCTTCAAGTCCTGTTTCAAACTAAAAAGTGTAGTACCCAGCTTTCTGTAGTCTGCCCATCATCTTTCAGTACAACAAATATGAAGAGGAGTCATTTTGTTTGAATTTGAAATACATTAAGATAATAACAAGGGCTTGAGTTGCAGAGCTCTGATCTGAACTTACCCTAAATTCATGGTTTCTCAGATCAAATGTTAGTCATGGCTCTAATGCTTAGGAGAGAGACACAATGTTTTTGGGTAGGGCTGATTGAAAATTTTCTGTTGAAATTGTTTTTGGATAAAAGAATTGGGTTTTTGACTAAACAATCTTTTTCCACAGAAAGTGTCTGCTTTCCACGGAAAACTTTGACTTTTCATTAAAAAGCTGAACACCTAAAAAACCAAAACATTTAAGTCGAAAACTAAAATACTTCAAATGGGAAATGCTGCTCTGGTGCTACCTGGGAGTTGTTTGGTTGCCTCGTGCCTCCATTCTCCTCTATGAGCTGGGTTCCCCAGCCAGACTATATCTCCCACAATGCTGCAGCCAGGGATTCTCATGAAGCACTGTTCAGTGCTCAGCAAGAGGAGAAACTCTGATCCATCAGGGAAGCTATAGCTCATCCAGGGAGCCTGGCCCATAGAGGAGAATGGGAGCATGAGGCACCTGAACTACAACTTCAGTGAGGCTCAGTGAAGTATTTCCAAATTGAAAATTTCAATTTTAACCTAAAGATTGTGGCCAAATTCCCACCCCACCCCCATCATTTTTTTTTAAACAGAAAAGTAAAAAAATTTCTGCAGGAAGAAAAGTATTTTCCACTCAGCTCAGTTTTGGAGCACTGTTAATATATCATAACCATTTCATTTGTAAGGACAGTTCATGTTCAGCAACATGTCATCAAACCAAAATTGAGCCCTCCTGAGACCAGGTCTTAAACTGAATAGCAGATAGATTTCATCTCTCAGTGGTGGCACTGCGCCAGCGAGAGCTGCTGAAGCCATTATGTCTATCCATCCATCTACCCAAGCATTTATATCACACCCATCATGGTGGTACCTGATTGCATCAGACAGTGCAATGCTCTGGGAGTACCAAGCAGAGTGGCCCTGTCACACCTTTGAAAAGTGGTGCATGCACTTCCTTCTTTGCTGGCCCCCTTCTGTTGACTTGATAGAGTTGGAGAATTGGACCCTTAACTTGCAAACCATTTAAAGTTGAACCACCACTAACCTGTGGATTTACTTCTGTCCATCACTAGACACTATGGATTCTTTTCAATAAGGGGTACTGATTACCAGTGCATCAGTTTACACTATGAAGACTGCTTCAGACATTCAAAAGAACTAAGAAACTAACAAACTGTATAGGGTATAAGTCAGCACAGAATTTATTCATTAACCATTTTTAAAAAAACGAATGCTTCAGTTCTGAAAAAAGCAACAATAACTGCAAAGTCCACATTTAAGTCGCGCCCTGATTTTCTGCTCTTCTAAGCAATGAGAAACAAATTGGCAACAGGCTGGCATTGAAGGGGATTGGAAGGCAGATTTAACATCTAATATACCTCTATCTCGATATAACGCTGTCCTCGGGAGCCAAAAAATCTTACCGCGTTATAGGTGAAACTGCGTTATATCGAACTTGCTTTGATCCACCAGAGTGTGCAGTCCCGCCCCCCCGGAGCGCTGCTTTACCACGATATATCCGAATTCTAAAACTAAAATAAACAATATGCATTGAATTGTGTTCATTTTAATAGCTTGAACATATCCATAGATGATGATAGGGAAAGCAAAGTCCAGATGTACAGGCCCAGCAATTCTCTTTAAAAACAAGGCATAATTAAGGTTTACTCACACTCTCCAAAAAAGGGTAAGAGTGAACTAAGAACCAGGATTTTGTTCAAGGCCTCAGAGTAATTATATATTTTACATCTCTTTCAACGCAATGCTTTGCTTAAGCATGGGAATGCTCTAGCAGACTCGTAACAATATTTCCATACTGTACATATATTGCAGCTACTCATTAAGTCAAATTGCTAGCACATGAAGTCATGTGGAAAAAAGTAGTATTTAAGACATAACATTTGCAGGATGCAAACATGAGAAGTGAAGATTTTTTCATCAACTTTTGGTTCCCAGTCAAAGCAAAATTCCAGTGAACACGCAAAAGGGAGTGAGAGGAGGAAGATTAATATTAATTTGAAAATGATTTTGAATTCAATGTCTCAGCAAATTGCAGTTCTCCACTATGCCATTGTTCATCCAGGGACAGATACAGTTGCTTCAAAGCACATGAAATGAAAATGATAAAGGCCCATTAGTAACCGAAGCTGTGTTTAAAAAAATATACTACTACAATCAATCTTTTAACACTCACTAGTATTTGTTACCTCAATAATGATGCTTTTAGAGACTCAATATCATAATTTGACATAGTTTGCTACAAACTTATATTTTATAAGTATTTGAAGATAATTTATTTTATCTGATGTGTAAAGAAAAAAAACCTTACAAATGCTTTTTCCCTTCTAAGTCAGGCTTGCTTTTACAACAGCAAATAATTAAACTTTCCACATTGTTGCACTTTTTTTACAGCAGCATAGGTCCACTGATACCAATGGAGTTACACTGACATATAACCAGAGCAATACCACGGTGAATAAGACCCTATATCTGGAAAGAGTCACATGCAAGAAATGTCACAAAAATAATTTATAACCTGTAGAGAAAGCATCAGATAAAGTGCTATTAAAATTACTGGTGCCTTAAATGTCAAAAATAATAGAACCATCCAAACACACACATGTATATATGCACCCATATTGAGTAACTGTTTTGGTATAAGTTGGTCCCTTTATTACTTTAATTAATTTGGAAAAGAAGTGAGATGACTGGGGAAATATTAGGAAACAGAGTACAGAAGAGAAGAAAATTAAAGAAACGATCAGGGTGGGGAAGTTTGGGGAGGTTGCTAGTGTGACCATGAGGTCTTTGTTAATAGAACCAGTCCCTGGGCCCTGTAAATGAGAATCACAGCTTTTTTGAGAATTTTTAAATAAAGTACCTCTCTAGACCATTTCCTTGAGGAGACCAGTTCTGTTCTGCAGCAGGAAGCAGGGAGGCCCTTACATTTCCTACCTGCCTCTGTACAAACATACTCACACAATCCTTAAGTAAAATGAATACGTTAAGTTTTGGGTGTATCCCAAAGTATCATGGTGTTAGCGATCCTTGAATCCTTAGGCTAGGCATATTCATGGTGGTGTGATCATGGCAGTCTGGAATCTCTTACATTCAAGACGGAGATGGCAAAAACTGTTTGGCAACCTACTCCAAAATGATTATGGCCAGCTCTGCCTATTAAAAATGTTAACCCTCTCTTCTTGCATCTTTGACCAGTGCCTCCTGGTGTGCCTGGGAAAGCAACCAAGTAGTTCCAGAAGCCCCCATCCCTCTCCCGTACTATCTGAGGAAAGAAGGGGCCAAGCTGCAGCTGAGAAAACAGATGGACCTTGCAACATGTCCCGAAGGTCAACAGATTCAAGACATTTTGGACCATCTTTGTTATTCACTGACTACAATCCCAATGAATGCCCCTATCAGCCCATTCACTATCCAAAATACTTGCACTCTCTGTTTGGCTGCCTTCCTCCCCCACCCCCTTTAATTTATCTGCTTTTCTTCCCAATGGCTTTTTTCATGTTAGCACCAACTTTCCTTATGCTGTTTTTGAGCCTTACTCTTTTCCTATCCACAACTTTCATGGCATCTCGGTGACTTTTCTCTGTGCTAGAGCATATAAAAGCTTGAGCTGTCTATTAGTCACATCTTCATTCTTGGTTTCTTTTATCCCCCACTTCCAGACAGATAAGCATGATGCAGCCTGGCTGTCTTTCAGACAGTGCCTCTCTGCCTAGCCTCAGCTTGGAATTTGAAGAAACAGTACTAGGAGGGAGCTTGAGGTAAAGTTGCCTCACTAACCACCAGCTAGTGGAGATCTACCTCACCAATCTGGGGTGATGTGCTCCCTCTTTCCTTTCCAGAGCAATTGAGGGAGACCTTAAACAGTCAGGGAAGACTTGTCTGCTTCAGGAACCAAATGAGACCCCTTCCTCAACTGACTACATAAGCCGATCGGCAGAGGTGACCAGCTTCACAACCAACCAAGCAGCCAGCCAGAAACTTGCCTACCACCACTGCTGCTGCGAGGAACGCCTGACACCTAGAAAGGCCTTAATGAGATAATGAAGAGAGGGGAAATAGGTGAGTGAAGAGTCAGGGCTAGGTGTGGGAGTGGTGGCTGGATTGATGGAGTTGGGGGGATGGAGGGAGGGAAGGAAGAGTATGGAAACAACGGATTTTTTGCAGAGGAGCAGAGAAGCATGGAACTGATGGAGTTAAAATGTTGGCAGCATAACACTAGTGAGGAACAACAGCAATAGCAGGATCAAAAGGAACAACCATCACCCATATGACTGGCACCTGAGGTGGGTATTCAAATGTTTCCCTGTTCATCACATAGCAATCTGACTAAAACAGAGACCTGAAGGAAAGAGCCCTTCCGCTTCCTAATGGATATTATTTAGTGTGTAGTACCACCACAGGAGAGGGGGGTGGGGAAGGGCAACAGCAGCTGCAGTAGCACCTGAAGTAACAGTAATGTGGGAGGGTGAACCACAGACCCTGGGACGACGAGTGCCCCTCTTCTGTATTTTATGAAGTGCCTTCTGCAGGGGCAAAGAAGAGACCACACACAGAACAGAAACCATCATACTGTGATGACAGAAGTTAACAAGAAAAAACCAGCCATTGCCCTAAGAGTCAGGACAGGATCCAGTGCATTGAATCAGTGACAACAGCTGGAAAACTAGGTACAGTACAACAAAGAAGAAACAGCAACGTACAGAAAAATAAGGTTGTTCTCTACATCCATCTGAATCAAATGGCAGCAAAATAAACTGGCCTCTGACATTTTAGGCAGCTCAGAGCTTTCAAATGGAAGTGGGAGGAGACACAAAATTAATCTACATTTTCAGAAAGTCCTTTAATACAAGGAAAGGCAGAGTGATATTCTGCTTTCATTTAATTTTAATATGCATCTCCCCACTCCTCCCTCATCACTCAGAGCTCAACAGCCACTTCAGTAAAGTCACACACTAAAAGATTTATCACTCAAAAAAGTTAAAATATTATTTTCCACACACAGGCAGTTCCCCCCCATTTTGAAAATCAAATGTCTAATTTTATTTAATTTAGTGTGGGAGTCAATGTGACCTAGTGGACTGGGACTCAGGAGACCTGAGTTATGGTCCCAGCTGTGTCCCTGGTAGCTGGGTGACCATAAGTAAGTCACTTCACTGCCCTGTGCCTCAGTTTTCCCACCTGTAAATTGGGGATAATGACACTGACCTCCTTTGTAAAGCACTTAGATAACTACTGATAAAAAGCTCTAGATATTATCATGGCTAATTTGTTTTCAGGAGTAAATAGTCCACGTTAGCCAGCATTGCTTCAAAGCAGCTTTGTAGCTATTATCCATGTAATTCACAAGCACTGTAGATTTCAAATAAAAATTATTCTACAGTACTTTTTACTAGCTATTGAAATGCATTAGTGTTCCTGCATCTTTGAACTATGTATAAAATTACAGCTGTTCCTGTGAATTACTGGACGTCTTTATCTAAAGTGAGTTTTAATAACCTTTGTATTTTTTTAGCTTTAGGATTTAGTGATGGCCCAAAATAGCCCTTTCAGCGTCCCTGTCCCACTGCATTATTTGTGGAAAAGGACAATACATGTGTCCCACTTTCTGATCTAAGCAGCTTCATAAATCAGATCCCATATTAGATGGTGATGGTGAGCCAGATGGCAGCTGTTGTTGGAGGAGCTCAACAAGAATGAAAGCCTGTGATCTTTCCCGTCACTTAACAAGCCTAATTTTTATGGCTGTCATCATACTTGGAATGTCTGAGAGGAGACACTAAGACACAAGAAATGAGGGTCACAACAAGGAGAGGGAGCACAAGTGACTTTGTGAGCTTTTCCTGCTTCTGCAAAGATATCATCTCTCTCTCTCTCTCTCTCTCTCACACACACACACACTTCCCCCACCCCGCCCCCCCAAAGGAAATTAGGTCTAGTGTTCTAAAGTGACATTTATGAAGAGCAAATTGATTTCCAAGAGCTTCATGTATAAACCACTCTAGGCTCAATCCTATAAGATGATGAATGCCCTCAACTTCTACATATTTCACTGTGAATTGAAGGCACTCAGTGCCTCTGAGGAGTAAGTTTCTTATCAGGCAAACACCATAGAATTATGTATAAACTCTCAGTCTTCAGCGAAAAAGCCACCCATTAATTGCCTAGGGCTAAGAAGAAACATCTGCTATAGGCAAGAAGTTCCATAAATACCCACTGTGACCCTGGCAGACCAGGTGCCAGGTCATACCAAGGCCCAGGACCTCACTGAACACTGACAAATGCACAACAGGAAACCAGTCTGTCTCGCCTGTGTGTTGGTACAGTTAAAATAGACATTGTTATAAGAATATATTTAGACTTTATGGAATGCTTTTAGGATGCTGCGTGTAGTAATCCTACTTATAATATCTGTATCCTATGGTATAAAGTTAGATTGAGTGTTTGCATTGTAAACTGCTGTGATTGTATAACTCACCAAACAGGAAAAGAAACATTAATTAAGGTAAAGTGCTCATTCTGCACACAAGATGGTCCATTGAAGGTAAATAAGGCATTGTGTAGCATCAAAAGGACAGAGATCATATTGACTGTGTTTCTCACTCGCCCCCCCAGGAAGGGGAGGCCTTCTCATGAACTCATCGCTTCATCTTGGATTCTGGGGTGAAGGGGATAAAAATGCCTGACCAGAAGGAATTGAGATCTCTTTATGCTGTCTGGATTCTGAGGGGCAAAGATTCCTAAACATAAGCAAGAGATCCCCATGCTGGTTGGCATAGGTCAGCCCTAAAGGTCACATAAAGCTGCTTGTTACAGAAGCTTATATTACCTTCTGTAAATCTAAGTCTGTAACTTGTGTGTATGTTTCCTGTTTTAATCTCATAGATAACTCATTTAATTTCTTAGTAATTAAATCTTTAATCTCAAACCAAGACAACACCTGTAGCCAATCCTGTAATAAACTAGAGTACAAATGACCTAGGGTAAGTGACTGGTCCTTTGGGACAGGGAGTAACCTGAGTATTATTGTGATTTTTGGTGTAAAGTGACCATCTATCACATAGTCCAGCTTGCCTGGGCAGCAAAGATAGACGGGGTTGCCCAAGAGAACTGCCTGTGACTCTATGATTAAGACTGTTACAATACTTTAGGTGTTCACAGTTGTTACTGGCTTGGTGAAATCTAATTATAAAACATACAATCAGTCTGGGGTTTCTGCCTTGCTTGTTGACAGTCTGCCCTGAAGTTGGCACTCATGGTCCTGAGCCACTCCAGACAGCATGAAACCCACTACAGTGTTTATTGTACTTTCCTCTGAAGTAACTGTTATGGCTGCTATCTGAGACAGGATATCAGGACTAGGTGGACCGAACCTGATATAGTATGGAAATTCCTATGTACTATAAGGGGAATAGATAAATAATATATTTAAACAACACAATTATAATGTAACAACTAGAATGTGTTCAACTAAAAGCAATATTAAGAAAAGTTGTCTGAATCTTACTTTTAAGCAGATTTAGTGTCAAATCATGGAGCCTTTATTCAGTTCTTAAGTAAAACTCTCACTGACTGTAACAAGAGTTGGGGACTAAATAAGGACAAAGGCTCTCTGTAAGGGAATCTTCCCTGAATTTGAAGAGTAGAAACTAGGCTTACAAACAGAAGGGGTAGATGTGCAAAATGTTCATCAGCTGAACAAAGGCTACACTTGGAAACAGAGAACGGCCAGTCCTATGCTGAAGAACTTCGGAGTCCTAACAAATGTGGAGGCAAAAGGGAATAAAGCAGCACAAAACCCCATGGAGGGTGTAAAAGTAACTTGGACCCAAGAATAAACAGTTTATTAATAGTCCCAAATCAGTCACTGAGGCACTGGAGACATGTTGAATCTCACTCAGCGTCCTCAGGAAAACAGAGTGTGCTGGAGGGCAAAGGATAGGGCTGTATGACAGACCAATGTCCGAGAGTCCAGGAGACAGTCATATTTAGCATCTCATTTAGGAGTTTCATAAGGTGGTGCATACTCATCTTTAGTATATTCCTTTTTGGGAGAACCTCTGTATGAATGTCTCCTGTACTCTAGGGGTGAGGTTAGCCACACACCTCTGATCTTTCACTGGGCAGTATTCCCAGAGACCCAAAGAAGGCAGTCATAGGATCTAAGCTACTACACTATAAATGATACTTTATAGGAAGGTACCAGAAGCAGCAAAATATTTAAAAATAAATAAATCAAGAGCTAACGTAAAGCTTGAAATAAGAATCAAGTTTGCTTGTAATGAATGAAAAGATGAGGGTCCTGGAACTGGCCAATAATTATATTCTCTGTTATTGATTACTGGCTGAGAAATTATAAGAATGATAATGAGCATCAGATTAACTTTTGCCTTCTGGGTGTGACTGAAGAACTGCTCTCTCCTCCACTTATAAAATTTAGTGTGAAAAATAACTTCTATAGAGAAGCAGGGAACAATTCTCTCTCTAGTGAGCAAAAATAATAAAATAAAAAACAAAAACCAGGGCCCATACCACTTTGCATTACATCATTTGAGTACCAGATGTGGTTTAGTTTCTACTGGCGTGGTAGAAATAAAAAGACTGCAGAGGAACATTCCTCCAAATAGAATATTATCATCTGAAAAGCAGAACACAAAATATTGCAATCATCCCATCTCATCCCATCTCTTGACCTGACAGTCTTGCAATAGAATTCTGATGGTATATGAAGTCACCAGAGTTCTTTGACTCCAAAACAACCTGGTTCCAAGGTCTTGACGTGGTGCTGGTGGTAGCGGTGGGCTGATCTCCTGGTTGGGGAAGAAAGTGAACGCTTTATTCTTTTAGAGTTATCAGGTGCCTCTTCATATCTTTGCTCTCAAGTGGCTCCTCTCCTCTCTCTTTGAGAAGTCCCAGCAAGTGCTCTTCTATCCCCAAAGGCTTGTAGGATATCCCAGGGATCTATGTTTCAGTCCTCTGGGTGAAAGTTAGACCAGTGAGAGGTTGTGTGCCTGCCCTGTAATCCTGCATGCATTAAATGCTCTGCAGCTATGGCTCACAGCCCAGTCACCAACACCCAGCAGCCAAGCATGCAGTTCCTGGAGTATCTGTGTGCTGTGCAGTCTGGGTACAGCACTCTGTCCCTAGCAGCCTGCCTACTACACAACTACCCCACCTTGGTCTTCACAAGCCTGGGCTACTACTTGCACGGTGACTCTAACACACTCCCAACCCCAAATTGCCCCACAAGCGTCTGCCGTGAAGTGTCCAGCCCTCTACCAGAACACGCAGAGAAGTAAATAAGGTTTGTTGCTCCTTTGAAAAGATAAAAGCACAGCTTATTAATTTTACTAGTGTTCATCACTTCAATTCAAACAAAGCACTGGATTGGTTTAGATTAAATGTAAAACAAATTTATTTATTCAAAAAGAGGTAGGTTAAAAATAATTTCAAGTACAAAGGATAAAGACAGAAGCGGTTATAAGCAAATGAAAGTAAAATATGCCTTCTAGTGGCTAAGACTTAACAAGCTACTGTCTTTGTTCAAGGAAGATTTCTTACCAATCTTTCTTCTTGATAGCCATAGCTGACCTTTCAGTCAAGAAGTCAGAAGGTCAAAATACTGACTTCCCTTGTCTTCCTAGGTGAAATATCTTTGTCTAAGCAGGTTTCTCACCTATATTCAGTTCCCAGAGACTTCAATCCCCTTGGTTGGAGAACCCATCTTTCTCAGCTTGCAAGAGCTCTGGCCCCTTTTGTCTGTTCAGTGATGGATGCCATGATAGCTTCTTCTCTCTCCTTATATCTTCCCAAACTCACTATTTTGTTCCCAGACTCAGATGATTTCATGCTGTTCTTCCCTGCCTGTGTGTGTCTGATCCCTCTGCTGATATGTATGTAAATTGGGTTTCCATTGTTTTGGGACAAATTTTGCTTAATTTCATTGGTGGCATTTGCTAGTGATAGTTGAGTCATTACCTCCTCCCCTTGTTATCTTCATGGCTTTGTTTACCTCTCATGTAAATGCACCTTCATTGTCTCTGCCTGATGACCAAGTACACATTCCATTGTCTAGGGCTGGCAGGGCTTATGCATTGCTTGCTTTTAAGAGCATAATTCTAGCATGTCTATAACTCTTTGCACTCACATTGTATATGCATCACACAGGAATATTAATGATTAGTGAGTTATTAGTTTTCCAATGATATATTACATACCAGCTTTGAGTATATATCATGACAACAATGTGATGGGTATAGTGAGTACATCAGGCCTGACAAGAGCTGCTGACAGAGTAGTGGACCACCCATGGAACACTGTGTTGCACATATGCAAAGCTGCTAGGACGGTTAGTGAGGAGACATGGGTTATGGTACCTTCAGTAGTCAGATCATATTCTCTATTTCTCACATGACTGGCTGCTGCAGTTGAGATCCTGAATGCGACTGGGTCTTCAGTGTTGACTAACTGATTGAGGCCCATCCCAGACAAGACTGAAGTGATAGTGGTTGTTTGGGGAAGCACCTGTCAGAGCTGGTGATTCTATCCCTTTCTGAGGGAGTGTGTCTGCCATCTGTTAAACCTGTCTGCAATATGAGGATGCTCTTGCAAGATCCTTCAGTGATCCATGATACTCAGGTTGTAGCTGTGGCATACGGTGCTTTTCCAAGGGGAATACACAGTGTAACTGAGAATTCAAATACAAAATTTGTAATTCATGCTATATTGGTTAGTGTGAATTTTGAAATGCAAATTTTACAAACTGCATTTTTTTTCAGTGAATATTCAAACATTGAATAAAAGTTTTTCCTAAGAATTTGCTGTAGCTAAGCTTGAGCATTCAATGTTTGCAGAGAGCAAATACAAAAGGATTACAAGACACTCTCAAACAGAAACTCAATTGGAATCTGAACAGCTAGTAAGGGGGAAAAAAATCTATCCTCTATTCTATCAGTTCTCATTAGTGTGTATTTAAAAAAAATAAATGTTCACATTTTAAAATAAGGAAGTCCAGACATAAAAATATATACATACATATATAACCACATTTATGCATGCAGTTACCACTCTTGAAAGTGAAAACTGGTCTCTATCTAGCACCTAAATATTCTTTTTACATGTAGCTGCCTAATTTGCTAAGTAATTAGTGTAATTGTACATGCAAAAAAATGCAGAAAGGTAAAAGAAAGTCATACAAAGGATACAAGAATATAAGATTTTATTAATATTCACTAATACTGAATGTTGAAATCAGCTAGGACAGGTGTGAGGAAAGTGTGATCAATAGCTGCAAGTTAGATCACAAGGCAGAGTTCACAGGACATGCTGAAAAATAAATTCTCTTTGAGATCTGTTCAGCACAACTAGTATATCTAGAAAGTTGACAGAACTGGTTATAGACACTAAAACCATGGTTAACTGAACCTCTGTAATTCAAAGGTTGATTATATCCTCAGTGGTTTACTGAGATCTGGGTTAGTGGAATTCAGAATGCACTCACAATAAAGACAGACTGCTTTGCAAACCCAGCCAGCTAGAGAGGAGCTGCCCAGAGCTGCCCATTAGTTTGGCTTCCCCAAGGCCATGTGGCGAAAGAAAAGAGCACAATCAAGCGGGGTTGTAGGCATCTGGTTTCTCCGGGCTAGAAACTGCTAGTGTGCCTAACTGTGTTTTAGTAATTTGTGATGTACACCAAAATATTAGGGTATGGTGTAACATCAACCTCTTTTTACTTGAACTCAGGAATCCACAATTGGAAGACCTCATGTGCCTTCACCCTACTTTTTTTTTTTTTTATTAAATAGTCCAGGATATATATTACTGAGTTCTCTCTGTAAATCCTCATTCAAGGCCTGATCTGAAGCCATTGCAGTCATTCCATTGTCTTTCCGCAGGCTTTGGAACATGCATAAAGTGGCAGGATCAGAGGCCACAAAACTGGCCAGTTCATATCAATGGAGATTTTGAAGCTTTTCAGGTATTTTAAGAGGCTGCTTTGTAATTTCAGTGTTGCCATTCTCATGATTTTATTGGGAGTTTTATGATATTTGGTGTCTTTCTTGAGGCCGCAGTTTCTGGAATCATGACATTTCATGAGAATCTCAATTTTCATTACAAAGCTCCACAGGATTGTAGAGAAAAGTTTAAAAATGTGACCTGAAAGGCTCACACAGTGACACCAGAAGTCAAATAGAAAGAACCCAACATTTATGATGTGTTTAAAAAACTCTGCTTTTAAGCCAGTCCCATCCTTTTTTGAAGCTTGACCCCATGATTTCTTAATGCCTATGGTTGGTAGTACTATAATTTCCTCTTTTAATTTACGTTCTTTGTACCACCTATAGTAATAGTAATAATTAGTGAAGTTTTTCATTAAATAGTGAGGGTATTGGGCCTAAACTTGGATGACACTTATTGCCTTCTGTGATGTAGTGTGCACCCTCAACTCTTGTTGATGTCTTCTCAGGGTTAAATCTGCTCAGTATCTCTCAGCAGCGGCGGTTCCAGGCATCAGCGCAGCCGAAGGCGCGGCACCGGCGGACCTCCCGCAGGCATGCTGCCAAATTGGCGTGACCAGCAAACTGCCCGCAGGCGCACTGCCGAAAGCCGCCTGTCTGCCGTGCTTGGGGCGGCAAAAGATATAGAGCCGCCCCTGTCTCTCAGGAAGCATTTGTTACTCTACCGCCCATTACTGTGACCTGTATTTGCTGTATAGATGACACAAAGTATAGGAATCAAAAAGTTGTGAAAAATGGTATCTCAAAGTGCATCTGTTTCAGTAACGGATTTCAAATTGATATAGTGCAAAAGGAAAAGAAAACTGTTTGGAAATGTAATAAACTCCAATAGCTGCCTTGCAGCTGTAGATTTTTTTATATACTTTAGATTTGTTAAAGACAAAAGTTATTTTAAGTGTCTTTGTGTGTTGTCAGAATCTCAGTGCAGTATGGGGTATCTAAAGATTAGGAGGAACTGACAGGGGAGTGTTACTGTTGTTACTTGGGTGTATTATATTGTCACAGAAGATCTATAAAAGGTACACAGGAAAAAGCAAAGTCTATTCTCTAGTTAAGTGGGTAGATCACACTTTCAAGGGGGATAAAGAATTCAGGTCTTGTGCCTATTTCACAATTGTGTGTCAGTGTATGTTCAGAGTTCCTTATTCCCCAGTAACATAATGGGCCCAGTTCTGATCTTAGTTACACTGATATAAAGTAAGAGTAGGTCCTCTTAAAGTCCCCTAGTGTAAATCAAATCAAAATTAGGCCCTCTCTCAGACAATAATAGGGCCAACGTGGAAAAACAAGCTTATATTTATTCATAGAAACATCATCAAAATATGTAGGATTGCTCTGTGAGTCATTTTAATAAATGACATTTGATTTTGGTGCATTGTTGGGGTACACTAGTCTTCTTAAGAAGGCACAATGCAATTTTCACTTCTACCTGAACAGTTGTTGGAAAGGACATCTGTTTCATGTTCCACCCTAGGATGTCACCTTAAAAGGAAAAATACTGTATGCAACTTTCAGAGTAGCAGCCGTGTTAGTCTGTACTCGCAAAAAGAACAGGAGTACTTATGGCACCTTAGAGACTAACAAATTTATTAGAGCATAAGCTTTCGTGGACTACAGCCCACTTCTTCGGATGCATATAGCAACTGCATATATGCAACTGCGCTTCAATGTCAGTATAGGTAGATCCTAAGTCCTAATGTGGAATTTGAACCCAATAACCAGGTGTCCCAGAAATGAGAATGTTACCACCTGAACACATTCTCATGTTTAATGGGATATTTTCTTTTTTTTTGTTGCGTAAGTGATACATTAACTAATCATCTGGCCATTTTGATCTATGAGTTTAGAACAGCCTCGCTGGGACAAACATAGCAGGAAGCTCTTTCAGTGAGTACATTAAAAATATGGGGCTATGTCTGAGTATGTAATGAAGAGACAGCACATCTGGCATGTGACATGTTACACACTGTCATAATAATGTAAGTTAAGATTCTCTGGAATAAAACAAGGTAACCTAACCTTTCCACACTCTTGCACCAGTTAAGAGGATTTCAGAGCTGTGGAGTATAAAATGTGCATACAACGGAGCAAGGAGACCAGGGAACTATGTTTCAAGATATTAATTAATTAGAAAAATATCAGAAGCAAAGACACACACATGAATATAATTATTGAAAAGAGGATTTTGCTAAAGAATTTTTATAAATGGAAACTGCTTCAAGTTTAAGCCATGCTTAAAAACAACCATATGGGACAAGAGAGCAACAGCTGTGCTCAAATATTTTCTTGAGATGAACATTCATACTCATTCATTGCTGTATCAAAATAATACCTACGTATATCAGTTTAGTTCACAACTGCGTTTAAAGGGTCATTGTTAGCCCTTTCTGAAGCCATTGTTAGTTGCAATTGTCATTGTTCGCTCTTCCATAGTGGCACAGAATACAGTAAACCCCATTGAGTATGGCAAAATATACCTTTTCTGCCAGTAGAGAGGACATTGGTCCCTCAATACTGCCTAAAGAAGCAAAAAGAGAGGATCTGGGGTTTCCCAAAATTGTTCCAATATTTCAACATCTTGGAATAAGAAACATTTGAGAAAAAACATGTTAAAATAAAATGTTCAAGCACATGGTCATAAGTACTGTATTTATAACTTGGAAATAATTTGAAATATGTCCTTGTGACAGGGCTCCACTTACCATGCTAGCACCTCCTGCTGGTCATCCTGGGGATCAACTCTGCAGGTCGGTACACCATCTCCAGGTGGTGTCTTGCTTGCTGTCACTTCTTCTCCCAGACCCACGTTACTCCAAGGACTACAGCATCCTCTTTGTGACACAGCCCTCCATCCGTGCCACACTCTGTGCTCCCTCCTTTCGGGGACCAGTACTGCAATTCAACTGTCCAGCTACTTCCTCAGTGGCGAGTGGCTGGAGTGAACCTGGGCCCGGCCTATTTTGAGTCCTGACCCAGGGACCCTGTAGATGGCACCCACATGCTGTGTCCCCTCCAACTTCTCAGTATATTTTCCTGGGCTACTTCCCCGCAGCCCCAGCACCTTCTTCATCCTTACCTCAGGGCCTCAGCAAGCCAGTTTTGGCAGCCAGTCAGGAGCTCTCTCACTTCCCTGTTCCTGCCCAGCGCTGCTCTGTCCAGGGTGCTAGCTTTCTACCACCTGCAAGGCAGGCAATCCTCCCTCCTTGAGCTGCAGGGAGCAACTGACCCTGCTCGGCCCTACAGCTCTTCTTATATGGGCCTGCCAGGCCTTGACTGGCTGCTCCTCACAGCCCCCAACCTATTCACACATCCTCCCTAGGGCTCCATTAACCCCTTACAGGCCAGTGTGGGGCAGATGCCGCCTCACAGTCCTGCACTTACATTAATAAATCATACAGCACTACACATTGACATGGCATTTATAAACAAAGATATTTTCCCTGTCTTGAAGTCTAAATAAGATGTACTAAACAGAAGATGTGATGCAGGACCACAGTTCAGGAGAGAAATGGTGTTAAGAGGAATGATTATTAATGATAAGAAGGGAGTGGGCATTGCTTGAAGTGATGGATTTTAAGGAGAATATAAGTGTAGGTGAAGACAGGGAGATCATTGCAAATATAAGCCCCAAGGCCAGGAGACTTAGAGCTGGAATTCTTTGCTCAAACCGGGGAAAATCCAGCTTTGGCCAGCTTCATTTACATGAATTATGTTGTTGCTTATCCATAATTCCACCTACTGAGCGTTGTTGCTTTTGCTGGAACTTATTGATGTTTTGATTGTTAATAGACTATAATTAAGGCTCCGTGTTGGTCATGGAAGTCACAGAAGTCACATATTCCATGACTTTCCATGATCTCTGTGACTTCTGCAGCAACCCATGTGGCTGGCCCAGGAGCCACCTGAGCAGCTTGGGCAGCTCCTGGGCCAGTCACACGGGCTGCTGCTGGAGCAGTCTCGGGCTCCCCTGCCCTGCAGCAGCAGGAGTTTGGGTGTGAGAGGGGCTCAGGTCTGGGGATTGGGATGCGGGGCAGTGCTTACCTGGGGGGGCTCCCTGAAAGGGCAACAGGAACTCCCCTCCCTCAGTTCCTAGCTCCACGTGCTGCCTCCGCCCATAGGCACCGCCTCACAGCTCCCATTGCCTGTAGTTCCCAGCCAATGGGAGCTGCAGAACTGGGGCTTGGGGTGGAGTGGAGGCAGCACATGGAGCTAGGAGCTGGAAGTGGCTGCTTCCCAGGAGCTGGGTAGGGATAGGGAACCTGCCCCAGTCCCGCCAACCCTCCCTGCCCAGCACCTGGGGCGCACCCTGGGCCGCAATCCCCCCCAGAGCACCCGCAGTGCCCAAAGGACTGCCCCCTGAGCTGCCCCCACAAGTTTTAGTCAGGGGTATATAGTAAAAGTCATGGACAGGTCATGGGCCATGAATTTTTGTTTACTGCCCATGACCTGTCCATGACTTTTACTAAAAATACCTGTGACTAAAATGTAGCCTTAATTATTATTATACTTGTACTCATGAAAAGACACAGGAATTCTGTCCTCATGCCCTAGAGTAAATGGGTCACCCTTAGTGTATGACTTCACAAAAATGTAATTTAATTGAAAATCCATTTTTTTGTTGAAAAACATTTCAGTAGAAACCTTTCCACCAGTCCTACTGGGAGGACTGTAGGGAGCATATCAAATATGGGCCTGTGACTGACTCTGGAATTGATGAAGATTTGCCAATATCTCTTCAAACTTCTATTCAGTTTTGATTGTATAGTAAATGTTTCTGTTAATATCTATATGTCTGGGTTCCTTTCTCCAGCTTATCACCATAGTATCCAGCCACCTACCAAAACTAAATAAACCAAGAACCTTGCTGAATTTTTCCCTTGTACCAAGAAAATTACTGGAATGTGTGTGTGAGAGCTTCTCTTCCTCCATTTATCTTCTTTTCCTTACTTAAAATTTCAGTTGCTGTAGCAAGGCTAAAGAACTTTTGCACTTTGTTCTGAAGATGATGAGGTCTGTGGTCATCCTCACCTCTTACAAGATCCCCAAGGACCCCGCCTCAGTTGTTGCAATAGTTGGAAGGTGTGTAATGAATGAGGATAGGTCTTCACTACCTTCCTGAATCGGTGGGTAGAAATCGATCTCTTGGGGATCGAATTCTCGCGTCTCGTTGGGACGCAACAATCGATCCCCGAATCGATGCTTGTACTCCACCAGCACAGGTAGGAGTAAGCGCTCTCGACTGGGGAGCCGCGGAGGTCGATTTGCTGCCGTCCTCACGGCGGGGTAAGTCAGCTCAGATACGTCGAATTTAGCTACGCTATTCGCGTAGCTGAATTTGCGTATCTTAAATCGACCCTCCCCCCCATAAATTAAATAAATTAAATTAATGGAGATATCCTATCTCCTAGAACTGGAAGGGACCTTGAAAGGTCATCGAGTCCAGCCCCCTGCCTTCACTAGCAGGACCAAGTACTGATTTTGCCCCAGATCCCTAAGTGGCCCCCTCAAGGATTGAACTCACATCCCTGGGTTTAGCAGGCCAATGCTCAAACCACTGAGCTATCCCTCCCTATCCTCCCTGTAGTGAGGATGTAGCCTGAGGCCGGGGAATGCAGGTAAGAAAAGAATGGTCTCATGGTTAGAGCAACTGGATGCTGCCTGTAAGAACTGGATTCTATCCCTTCTGGAGTGGGGAGCCAGGTCCAGGGAGTTCCAGCACTTCCAAAATGTGGGTGTAAATTGGTTAAAAAAACAAATAATGGCTTTTGTAAAACCCTGGAACTTCTCTGTTTAAAAAAAAAATTGGTAAAAACTGAAAACACAGGGTCTTAGAGATCTAGAAGCAAAGGTAATAGGTCTTTCAAAATGATCTTCCATCACATGTGAAATTATTGCTCCTATTCTATATGGGGAAATGTCACAAGCTAACTTTTCAGGCAGAAATGCACTGTAGTGTGTAAGAACCTGTTCAGATGCTAGAAGCTTCTTGGGCTCACCAAATGTCTTGATCCCATGTGGGGACCAATACCCTATCTGTCCATTATGTATCACTTTGTTTAGATGATGTTACACTGTCATGAGCAAAAGTGCAGCAAATTTTTTAATTTAGGACAGAGTTTATAATTTTTTAAAATCTGCAGACACTTCATACTTTTCCAATCCCACTGAATCTCTCTTAGCCACTTTCTATCAAATAATGCAGGACCCTCTTACTTCACAACATAGAGATTTAACAGATGCAGTTCATAGTTATATATGTTACCTCCATTGTAACAACACCGAGGGGAATGAGGATTTCCCCTCTCTATATATATTTTTAGTAGCACTGAGGTTTTCCGCAACTTCACTTCTTTAAGTGGTCTTTGATAATCCTGCTGTGAAAGTGCAGAAACAGCAGCACCTATAGCAAGCTTCATTTAAGTTCTACATCTTCCACTTCTAAAGAAATCTAAACAACACTGCAGTCATTGTTTTCTAAATTAAACAGTTGTAGAGATGCTATAACATTCTCAGTGGATTCTATGTTGTCACCTGCACGCTGATGAATCGGAAATTCTCTGGTTTTGCCCTCAATAAGTAGTTCTACTGACCTAGATATTTTTTGTGTGCCCCAGTTTCTTGCTGTTTCTACAGGGTTTGTCCTTGAACCAATAATCATTTGCATTATGAGATTGTTTCCCACAACGAAAGCACACAGCCTTTGAGCATTGCTCTCGCTGTACTTTCTGTTTGACCCCAGTTTACTTGTTGCACAGATTACATGATGCAGTTGCAGCTCCCTGGCATCTTTTGCGGTTGTTTCCATTAACAGAGCAATTTCTAAGGCACATTTTAGGACCAAATCAGCCTCAGTCAATAGATTATTTTGAATTGCTTCATTTTGCATACCACACAGAACCAGTCCCTTAACGTACAATTTAAACTCCCCAAAATGGCAATGCTCTGTAAATTTTTTTTATTTCAGCCACATAATTCAGAAATTCCTCTATTTTCTTTTAAATTCGGTTTATAAAAGAAGAAATACTCTGCAATCACTGGTGACTTTGAGGATAGGCGATTTTGTAGGATTTCCACAATCTGCACAATGTTTTGTCCACTGGTTTAATAGGAGCTGTTAGACTAGGCAGAAGGTTATAAATTTTAGCTCCCACTACACATAGTAAAACCCTTTTCTCATCAGTTATACTAGGAGCAGTTATATACCGTTCCAGTCTATCGATATAGGCAGGCCAGTCCTCACTGAGCTATCAACTAGCTAGCTCTACTGAGCTATCCTTTTCCCCAGACATTTTTAACCCATTTCCCCTTAAATGAGTAGTTTAGTCACAGTCCCAGCTAGATCTCGAGTCATTCTCCAGCTCATCCTTGTCACCAACTGTTGTCTTTTCCTCTCAACACAACAAAATAATGTGTTTACTAAATATACACAAACATACAAAGCCTAGCTACCTCTATATATGCTGCTCTGAGTGGTTTCTAAAACAGAAAACATACTGAGCACAACTCACAAACTATTTAAAGGGATACTACCCAATTCCTTTATACGGCAGTTTATGTTGCATCTCTCCCTCCCCGTCCCCGTCCCACCCCCTGGAATTTCTTCTATGTACTGTGGAGTACCAGTAAGTTCTCACACTAACAAAGTATATCATTACATTAAGATTCAGTATTCGTTTTTAATATTTTGATAAAATATTTGCAGATGATACCTCCCAACATTTCAGTTGGCTAAAGCGGGATGCAGCGTCTCTCAGGTTTGGCCTGTCCACCCCCTATTGATGGAGATGGATGGTTGGATGGGCCTGTAGACAGAGATTGAGGAGCAGATGGGTCAAACTTGAGTGATGCTGTGACCCCGTGTGCCAGGTTAAAACACAATTTAGATTGGAAGCCTTCTCAAATTGGGGGTCTAGAGCAAACTGCTCTTCCTCCAGAGTAAGGGATTATTGGGGTCAAAGCAGGACAGTTCCATGAAACCTGGGACTGTTGGGAGGAATGGCAGAATAATGGTACAAAAGTGTAATGAGAGGAAAATCCTTCCCTAAGAGACAGGGCAAGGGAACGGTGCTGGATTGTCTGGTTTTCCATGCAAGATTGGGATCTTAATCCCGATCCTGTTGAAGTCAATGTGAGTTTTGACATTAACTTCAAATAGAACCTTAGATTATTATAGTGATTGGCTTAAATTGGAGTTCTGCTTGAGGAAGGATTGCAGGATTGGGTTCAGAGGCCTACCCTAAACTTTCTTGCACCATGTAATTCTTGCCATAAGAGCTTAAGTAGTGCATAGGGCCTTGTGTGAGTCTTTTGCACACTAGTGACTATTGCCCTATGAGATTGGAGAGGTATTAGCAGGGATTCTCTCTAACATAATGAAAGCTTTTGACAATCGCTTCACTTCAAAGGAAAAAAGAGAGGCCAATACAAGCATACCCTGTGTTTATCATATCAGTAGGCAGAGGAATTACTAATTAGTTTGGTTTGGGGTCAAACAAATGGGAACAGGGGACCTCGCTTGAAGTGGAAGGGAACTGGCAGTAGGAACAGAGTGGGAATGGAGATATCATCAGGAGATATGAACATTTCATTTGGGAGGGAATTGGCAGGCAGGAGTGGAGACAAGGGGGAAGGAAAGGAGCTGGGGAACTGGAGGATGTGTGCTGTTGGTTTTGGAAGAAGAATAACTAGGGCCTTAAAAAATGTGCCAAGACACATGGCTATGTCATGAAATTTCAGAAAGGTACATTGACATTTTAGGAGTATGTACATTTAATATTAAACAAACCCATGAAGTTCCCAGGGCCCCACTACTCAGGGCGTTATTCTCTGCTACGTGCAGCAAATTTAAAACATGTAGTTAAGGTTTTTCTGGAGAAAAGCAGATAGTGGAAGCCAAGGAGTGGGGTGAGAGAACGTAGCAAACTAGTTCAGCAAGCAGTGAGGCAGAGAGTAGGAAGCGAAAAGGGAGGCATACTGCTTGCTGAGAGATTTAAAACCACTGCTCCTTTTCACAATGTAGTAATGCTTTTTACTGTGAATGAGACTATTCAATAGTGGTGTTCTAACCTTTAAAAGTTAAAATGATCTGAATAAACATCATACATAAAATACATTGTTCTCTTTTCTGCACTTCTATTCATAGGGGTTCTCCTGTCTCCCTGTAGGAGCCTAGAGAATCTCTCTGTCTCACACACCCTTCCTTGCCACTGCTTTGTCAACAGAACTTCTCCCCTTTTCTGACTAAGGGGTGGCACTGATGGGATCCCAAGGAACTCCTATCCAGTCCTCCTCAACCAGAAGGATGGTGTCCTCAACATAAGGCCAATAAAGAAAGAGATATACAAATAAAGAAAATTATTCTCAAGGATCTACAAAGCATCCCTCTTTCACAGAATTCACTAGCATTATAGGTAGAAAAGAGATGCCTGGGGAGAGGGATAGAAGAACAGAATGTGGTACTTAAAGTTTATTTCCAGTTTGCACTCCAGAGTATTTACAGCTTGTCCCTCTAGAGGCCAGCAAAGCATCAGAAAACAGCTACAGTGAAATAGGACATGATGCTGCCATAGGACCAACTCTTACAGTACTATTATGATTAAAGTTTTCTTCCAGCTTTCCAACGGCTGCCATACTATTATATTCAGGCTGACTTGTATTGCAATTAGAGTGGAAACAAACAAACACACACCCCATGCCACGTTACCTTTATCATACCTTGAGCAGGTAGGATCAGATGTTAGAAGTAGACAGTACACCTCTACCTCGATATAATGCTGTTCTCAGGAGCCAAAAAATCTTACTGCATTATAGATGAAACCGCGTTATATCGAACTTGCTTTGAATTACTGGAATGCACAGCCCCCCCCCCCCCCCCCCCGGAGCACTGCTTTACCGCGTTCTATCCGAATTCGTGTTATCTAGTCGTGTTATATCGGTGTAGAGGTGTACTAATTAAATCAGATATATTACTTCTTTCCTGTAGGAGGGATCTGCTGGTTTATGGTTAAGATTAGTATATATTTAAGAGGGACAGTGTTGTCTAGTGGTTACAGCAGGAGACTAAATTTCTGGGTTGTATTCCTGTGGCATTAATAAGTTGTCACTAAACTTCTCCGTGCCTCAATTTCCCCATTTGCAAAATAGACATACTTGCCTCACAAAAGGGATGGGAAGCTTAGCTAATGGAATTAATAAGTTGAGAACCTTAAATAAAGGATGTTATAAAAGTACAAAGTAATTATGATTTGGCACACAGTATATATATATATTTATATTTATTTAACTGATCAATTAATTTTTAGGAAGATACATTTTCTATTCCTTTCTATCTTGTAATGCACTGGACTTAAGTTTTTAATAGGTTTTACTCTATGGATCATATCCTCAGAAGTTTGCCTGAATAAAGATCTCAGGACTTGCCCCTGTGTGTTTTGGTTTGGTACCAGAAAATATTATCCTTTTAATTAGCAGGTTATTTCTTTGGTAGTGTCCAAGTGCCTCCATTGTAGTTTCATTTATTCAATTTTAGTACAGTACCACAGAATCAAGGATAAAGTGAACGAACAAACAGAAGTAGAATTTTCCACAGTTTCTAAGGAGGAATATTTCTGAGACACTGTGGTCGTGTGGGTGGGCAGATAGATGGATAGACAGACAGACGGAAAAGGGAGTTTACTTCATGGGATTCCAATAATTGGTATGTGGTTTACATTCCATTCATCTGAAGGACTCTGATGTTAATCAGAAACATGCTTGGGTTACTAAACTACCACTAATGTTCAAAAACATGCTCTACCTTCAGCCAATGCATTTTTCTCACATGCATCTTTCCTCTGACACCCAGAGCCTCCAAGGAATACTGTGGTCATTTACCACCCTTAGCTCAGCTGCAGCTATTATAATAGGAATTGCTTCCTGGGAAAGGTTTTATAATTGCTGGTTTCAGAAGGTGAACCATTTTATATTGTGGTATTTGAAACTGGCTTTGATTTTATTAAGAGACTTTATTTGGGGCCATCCAACTCTGGAAAAGCCTTGTCTGGACAGAGTCACGGTGGTCTGGCAGTTGAGTCTGGCTCCTAGTAGCCAGACATTAAAGCAGACAGCCACGAGTGAAGTTCCATATTCGGCCTCTGGACTTGCCATGTGTTGAGTATGTGCACAATTGAACCTGGAGAAAAAACACACCTCATCCGGAGCCCGTGACAGGGACAAAAAACCCTTCAACCTCACACCTAATGAGAGTGTGGACCACTTGGCAATCAACTCCAATGATCCATGGGATGGGGAAACAGATAATGAGGAATGCATAGCATGGATATTGTGCTAATTGGAATTCTGTTCTAGAACATCAATGTCAGATACATTTGGGTTCTGATTATTTTGCCTACCCCGTAAACCCTACATGTCCCTATTAGTCCCCCAACTCGCTTTCCATTTCCTTTACACTTAAAATAACTGAATTGCACAACCCACTATGACTTATCTTTTCTGAGCCTGAGCTGACTGATCTGTCCAAGCTCCACTTTCTGTGCTTTCCCACTACAGCCAAAGTGCAAGACATTCCTGATTACAGAGGCCCACAAGTGCTCACCATTTGAACAACTCCATCAACCAGGCCCAACAGAGAGGAGGAGAGTTGCTAGGATCCATACCAGAATTCCAGAGGCTCCCCAGAAAGGAAGGCTGGTCTTGCGGTTAAAGTAAAAGACTAGGACTCAGGAGAGCTGCATTCAAGTTGAGGCTGTGCCAAGGACTTCCTGTGTGATCTGGAACACACCATTTAATCTCTCTGAATCTCAGTCCATGTCGTTAACCGAGGGAAATAATATCTCCTTTCTCTCACCGTTTGTCTGACTATCTGTTCTATTTAGACGGTAAGATCTTTGGGGGAGGAATTATTTCCTTGTATAGGTTGGCTCAGCATCCAGAACAATAGAGCTCAGATTTTGGAGGTGTCCCTTAGGAGCTACTGTAGTACAAATAATAAAGGTAAGAATATAGCACTGTGGGAGCGGGACAGGGTCCAAGTTCATTGTAAAGTGTTGGGGTGGAGGTTGAACTTACCCCTTCCATGAAACACAATTTTTTTGTCCTATGTACCTCTATAGGACCACATCCAAGACTCAAACAAAAGCTTTTGTGGTCTAGAGCCATCAGGTCTAAATGGAGTCTTCCTTCTGGTCAAGTCCATCAGAACTGTACATTCTCCAAGATTACCTGTTTTATACAGTCCAGCTCAAGTAGAGACTGACCAGGTACCCAGACCCAGAATGCCTTGTTCACGTGTATATTAATGAACTTTGTACTGGACTATCTAGCACAGGGAAATTCAGTTCTGATCCGTCAAACCCTGATTCACCTTGAATTAGCTTTTTGCAAGTCTGTTCATCTCAGGGAGATAATGGAGATAGTCTGCTTCACTTATGTGTATTTTCAGCTCATACCATATGGACCAAATTCTGTTCAGTTAAACCACCTCAAACTCTACTCTATTGAGTTCAGTGACATTATGCTGGATTTACACCCATGCTATTGAAAGCAGAATTTCGTCTACATGACTTTATTCTGGCTTAAACCCATTCCAGCTGTTTTCATGCAAACCTTGTTCAAAGTTTTCTTGTGCCATCCTGTCCATTGAGGTTTCTACCCCCACACAGCAGCTGGTTTGGTCTATTAGCATCTTGACTGAATTCTGGATTTTGCTTCCATTAAGTATGCCATGATTTATTTTCAGTGCTGGGATTTAGCACACAGCCAGTATTTACTATACCTGCTCTTTGCCATTGGACACCCACAGTTTTTCAGGACAGCACCATTTAATTATATTGAACATCAAAACATTTTTGATACAAGGAGTGCTTGGATATATCTTTTTTTGGACTGTAATTGCTTTCCACCACATCTGATTAAAGGAAGGTGAATTCCTGAATAAACTACAGCTAGAGCACCACAGGGGACTCCTAATAGTACAGTCAGTTCATTTAATCATTCCCCCTGCTTTTTCCCCCTGAGCTATGATCAGACAGCACCTTTATATAGCAAGAACTATAATGTGGCCTTTAAAGTTTAAGCAGTCATACCTTAATTAACATTAGGGTTTTTCCCCCTCTTCTTTCCCAGCCAGCCACAACTGTTCTAGTGTCAGTGAAGGTTATTATGTTTAAGTATTAAAAAATGCCTAGCTAAATAAGTTGGCTTATTTGCTTTTGCTGATAGTAGCAGTCCACCCACAGAGCCCTTTCAAATCTCTTCAGTGTTTTGGAAAGTGGATAAGGGACTTATTCAGTGACGCACAAGTTTTGCTTGAGCCAGGAATGAAGCGTGCATTTCATGAAATGAGAAATAACCTCAGACCACACACAGTGTAATAGCTGAACTCCAGCTCTCTCTCTCTCTCTCTCTGAGACACACACACACACACACACACACACACACACCCTCCTCCTAAAAAACAAGATGAAGACTGACATCTCTAAATCCTTTAAGCATTCTTCTATAACTAACAGCAGAGGGAGGTTTTCAGAGCTTAGGTGGCTCATTGTTAGCAACAAGCCGATGAAAAAATGGATTACTACAGTATGTACATACCATGCTGAAGAGAAATCACAAAAGGCCTTCACCATCTAAACACAGCTTTTAAGAGGAGAAACTGTTAGTCCAAATGTAATTGTTAAAGCTACCTTTAGTGTAGGGGGCGATGAGGGGAGACAATTTTTTCCCCCTCTGACAATAATGCTGGTTCTGTTGCAACTTGTTTAGTTAAAATAAAATCAATGAATACTTCAAAAATTATTTCCCGGAGTAATACAGTGAAATAAAACAGAATGATCATAAGTATATTACACACAACTCACATCCCTTTCTCTCCGAAGCATATGGTGTGATTGGTGAAGATAGATCACACACACACACACACACTCTCTCTCTCACACACACGACCAAGGCCGGCTCCAGGCACCAGCCTGGCAAGCAGGTGCTTGGGGCGGCCCCTCCGGAGGGGAGCGGCACATCCAGCTATTTGGCGGCAATTCGGCGGATGGTCCCTCACTCCCGCTCGGAGCGAAGGACCTCCCGCCGAATTGCCGCCGCAGATCGCGACTTTTTTTTTTTTTTGGCTGCTTGGGGTGGCCAAAACCCTGGAGTCGGCCTGCACACGACAACCTTTTCCATAGCTGCTACTCCACATCTATAATTCCAGCTCCAGGATTTAACACTGTGATTCCCTACTTAGGGGTTTGCGGCCAATGTATGCCACTTATTTGTTGAGCAGGTCAAGTCCTTGCTCCTGTCTTAGCTCACCCACAACATATTCTTTGTGCTGGCCTATGCAAGTGCTAGCTTCATAGTGTTCAGCAGGGGAGGAAGTCTCATGCATCAGAATTGTTTGTCCCGGATCAGTAATAAGACCATCCCAAACTCAGCAAATGATATGTACGCTACCACATGGCACCATATATAATTATGCATACATATAGAAGTGTATATAAAAATATTCAAACAGAAACCCAGATAATGAGTGCCAGGACCTCCAGCTACAGTTAAGGTTGCTTAACACTTTCCATTATAAGACCCTTTCTTCTGTTGCTTATAACTTTGACAAATTCCAATCGTTAACACTGAAATTTTCCATGCTTGATTGAATTTTTCTGGGAAATTTCAGTGAAAACAGGTCAGCTGTTGCCAAATATGAAGTTAAAATAGAGCTATCTTGTTCTTGCCTTGATAAAATTTCATTCAACCATTTCACTGAGGACCGATAGTGCCTCTATGCTTCAGAGCAGGATTTGAAAATTGGCAAGAGGTTACCCTCCTCTCAAGGAATGTGCCTTTTGCTATCCTTGTGAAAAGTTGCCCAAATTTGGCCAAGTTATAAGCCTCTAATAATTTCAGGCTGCACATGGTCACTAGAGGGTTGTTAGAGGCTGGCAGCTAAATTCTCTGAAAATTCCATCTGCACTGATTATGCTCTATCCTCACACAACTCTGCCATGCCGACCAGACTGCACATAAACCATTCCCACAGAGCAAATGAGCATGCTCCTCCAAGCCAGGGGCTGTGGAGGACTTTTCCAGAAACTTTTCCTCTTGGCAGTCAAGAGTTGCTGTGACACCAGACTTGAAAGCAGGGAAACACTCTGTTCTACATCCCCAGTGCCCAGAGATCTTTGGGCAACACAGAAAGAAGGCAGAAGAAATGGAGAAAGCCACTTGACTAGCTTGAATACAAAAGGGTGAGACAGAGGCAGGATAGAGGGTACAGTTTGAGGCCAAGAGGAGCAAAGGAAGAATGGGACAGGCTGGGGGGTAAGAGCAGAGGGGGACAAACACAGGCTGGCAGAAACAAGGCACAATGGTCTGTAGCCACTAGAGTACACGCTTCTAGAACTTGGACTAGAACTCAGGATTCCTGCATCTCAAATCTCAGGATCCCAGGTCTTCATCCAACTGTGATTTAAAAATATCCAGTGATGGAGAATCCACAACAGTCCATGGGTAAATTGGTCCAATGGGTAATTATCCTTACAGTAAAAAATTTGCTTATTTCTAGCCTGACTTCTGCTTCCAACAATTGGATCTGGTTATACCACTTTCTGCCAGACTGACAAACCCGCTATTATCAGTTTTCTCTAGGGATTCAGTATGTATTATAAACGTAAGTCATCCATTAGCCTTCTCTTTGATAAGCTAAATAGAGCTCCTTGAATCTTTAACCATACTGCATGTTTTCCAATCCTTCAATCATTTTCATGGCCCTTCTCTGAAACCTCTCAAATTTCTGAACATCCTTCTTGAATTGTGTACATCAGTACACCACAACTGGTTACAGTTTTCCACAGTAGCAGTCGCACCAGTGCCAATATAGAGGAAATATAGCCTCTACTTGTACTTGATATTCCATAAATCCAAGAATTGTATTTAGCCCCTTTGACCACAGTGTTGCACTGGAAACTCATGTTCAACTGATTATCCACCATGACCCTCAGGTCCTTTTTAAAGTCACTGTTTCCCAGGGTACAGTCCACCATTGTGTAAGTATGGACCACATTCTTGGTTCCTAGATTAATGATTCTACCTTTGGCCTTATTGAAACACATGTTGTTTGCATACATACAGCTTAGCAAGTAATCTACTCAGTGATCTGTCCTCTTCATTATTCACCATTCCCCAGTCTCCTAGATATTTGCAAACTGTCAATAATGATCTTGTTTTTCCTTCAAAGTCATTGATAAAAATGTTAAATGGTGTAGGACCAAGAACTGATTCCTGTGGTTTCCCCCCCCCCCACTAGAAATACACCTCTCTTGAGGATTCTCTGTTTATAATTGCACTTTGAAACTTATCATTAGAAAGTTTTTAATCTATTTAATTTATGCTGCATAGATTTGTATCATTGTAGTTTTTCATCAGGATATCATGTGGCACCAAGTCAAATGCCTTACAGAAGTTTATTACATAAACACTAATACCTTTATCAATCAAATTTGTAATCTTATCAAAAACACATTAAGTTAGTTTTACAGGACCTATTTTTCATTAACTCATGCTGGTTGGCATCAGATTATCCTCCTTTAATTCTTTGAGTCCTACATCAGCTCTTCTAGGACATGGGATCAGTATCAGGTCAAGCCTATAACTACCCAAGTCATCTCACTTACCCTTTTAAAATATTAACACAACATTCACTTTCCTGCAGTCCTCGGGAACTTGCCCAGCAGCCCAAGATTTATCAACACTAATAGTACAAAGAGCTCCTCAGCCTGTTCTTTTAAAACTCTGGGCTCCAAGTTATCCAGATCTGCTGGTTTAAAAATGTCTGTAGCTCCTGTTCAACATCCTCCTGAGTGACTGTTGGAATGGAAAATATTTCATCATCACTTGGCTTTTACCTAAATACAGAACAAAAGTATTTCTTGAACACTTCTGCCCTTTCTGCATTACTACTGACAATTCTATCATTTCCAACCATCAGGAGTAACAGAAAGAACAAGTCCTCTCTGCAGTAATGCTTCCCTACTGTTTTCCCCCTTTCCCTTTCTTTTAAGCACATATAAGAATACTCAAAGAATCTGCTTACAACTTGGTTGCTCCCAAATCTGTTTACAAGAACAGGTTCAGTTTGCAAAACATGTTAAGATCCAGTCTACACTACAAATCAAGCTTAGAACATCATCAGATTTACACACATTATATTCCTAACAGGGGTCAGTGACAACATGGTTGTAAACAGGTTCCCTGCACATCTGTATTTGTAGTGTAGGCAGGGTCAGATTTCTTATTAGTTCACTAGAGTCCTATTCTTCCCAATCAGGATACAAGTAACCATAAATCAATGGGGATTATTGGTATCTTTTGAAGGGGGAAGGGGAGAGAACCTGTACACCCCTGGTGACTAAAGAGAATTAGTTGAGAAATAAGTAACTGAAAACTTTTCACCTGAAAGCAATGATGAAAAGAGCCATCCTCCTCCTCACAGTTGATCTGTATTAAGGAGATGAGGTGATAACCACCATGAAACCATTTCCTTTTACGGTGAGGCTATTACAGATTCCATGTAACCAATACCTCAATTGCAATCATGCAGGAACCTACCAGTGGAAGCTGCCCACATTCCACTCTGCCATAATCCTGTAAACACTAAATCCCCAAATTGCTCTTTACTTCCAAACCTACCCAGATGGTAATCACAGATTTCCAAGACGACAAAGGGTACCTATTTGTAATATTTGAAGGTTATAAAAAGTAGTAGTTTCTGTGAAGATCAAGCTCTTCCTTTTCAGCCAGTTTACATTCCAGCTGTTATATATACAAATCTTATTCATGACAAAAATGTATATACATATTCTCAGTGCACTGGAACTAGTATTATTTACAGCTTTATATAATACCCCTCAGTATAATATGTCATACTCTAACAGGAAAATACATACAGGAATAATCCTACTTTAAGGCATTTTCTTGTGGTGTAGGTTGACAGAGAACTAATGCTCTTCTACAAATAAATGAGAGTTGGTGTATCAGTGAATAAATTATTTTTATACATCTATGGAAGTTTGGATTTATTTATGCATGTGTCCACCTATAGAAACAAATGGGTCTGCACCCTCATTCCGATTGCTTCAGATAGCTCTGCTCATTAAAACAAGAGCTGGTTTGTGCCAACAAAGTCTCCCTATTTGGGCCCTGATCGTGTAATTGACTGCATGCAGATACACCCTTGCACCCACATGGAGTGATAAGAATAATCTAAAAGGAATAAGGTGAGCTATCATGTACCAAGTCCATCCAGCAAGTACCTTATGTTTAATGGTATCAGTCTCTGTTAAATCTAATGATGTTCATGTGGACGTCAATCTCAATTGCCCTGATGGTATCAGAAACCAATGAGACCAACACCATCTCCACACCACATCCTGATGTCTGATGTCCAACTGATTTATATCTGAGCAATGAAGAATGTCAAATGCTACTTGAGTTGGCTTGCTATCATTTGATTAAAAAACTCCCTACCTCCAGAAAGGGCTGTAAGTAACAAGGTTGTTAAAGTCAAACATTTTTTTGAGTAAGGACCACATCATTTTTAAGATTTGCCAGCAGCTTGCTTGCCATTAGGGAAACTATGACAAATCCTATCAATAAAGGACCCAGGCACTATGAATGGGGAGGTGGAAGAAAAAAATCATCACCGATGAGACACAAACTGGGGGAGTGGTAAATAATGAAGAGGATAGTATTGGAGTATTGTGTCTAGTTTTGGCCCTCCCCCCCACTACAGAAAGGATGTGGACAAACTGGAGAGAGTCCAGCTGAGGGCAACAAAAATGATTTGGGGATTGGGGCATATGATTTATGAGGAGAGGCTGAGGGAACTGGGCTTATTTAGCCTGGAGAAGAGAAGAGTGAGGGGAGATTTGATAGCAGCCTTCAACTACCTGAAGGGGAGTTCCAAAAAAGATGGAGCTAGGCTGTTCTCAGTGGTGGCAGATGACAAAACAAGGAGCAATGGTCTCAAGTTGCAATGGGGGAGGTTCTAGATTGGATATTAGGAAACACTATTTCGCTAGGAAGGTGGTGAAGCACTGGAATGGGTTACCTAGGGAGGTAGTGAAATCTCCATCCTTAGAGGTTTTTAAGGCCCAGCTTGATAAAGCCCTGGCTGGGATGATTTAGTTGGGGCTGGTCCTGCTTAGAGCAGGGGGTTGGACTAGATTATGACCCGAGGTCTCTTCCAACCCTAATTTTCTCTGATTCTATGACAGGTCACTGATTCATAGTGATCTGGATCGTCTGGTAAGCTAGGTGCAAGCGAACAATATGTGTTTTAATAGGTCTAAAAGTAAATGTATTAATCTAGAAGCAAAGAATGCAGACCACACTTACAGGATGCAGACTCTACCCAAGGGAGCAGTGACTGAAAAAGATTCAGGGATCATAGCGGATAATCAGCTGAACACAAACTCCCAGTGTGATGCTGTAGGCTAGGGGTTGGCAACCTGCGGCACGTGAACCGATTTTTATTGGCACGCTGCTGTCAGC
Organism: Trachemys scripta elegans; assembly: GCF_013100865.1. Lineage (NCBI taxonomy): Eukaryota > Metazoa > Chordata > Testudines > Emydidae > Trachemys > Trachemys scripta. Next base: position 84,022,942 of record NC_048303.1, read on the forward strand.
CGGGGTCCCGGCCGCCGCCCCACTCAGCCCGCTGCCTGCCTGAGTAAATGGAATCCTAGGCCAGCAGCGGGTTGAGCAGGGCCGACGGCCAGGACCCCAGCTGGCAGGAGCCGATGGCCAGAACTCCAGACCGTCAGCTGGCTGAGCCGCTCAACCCGCCGCCGGTCTGGGGTTCCGTCCGCTGGCCCCTTGCCAACCGGTGGGTCCTGGTCCCGCTCAGCCCACTGCCGGCCTGAATGGATGGAACCCCAGCCAGCAGCGGGCTGAGTGCGGCCAGCAGCCGGGACCTCGGCTGGCAGGGGCCGGCGGTTGGAACCCCAGGCTGGCAGCGGGCTGAGCGCGGACGGTGGCTGGGACCCCAGCTGGCAAGGGCCGGCGGACAGAACCCCAGACTGGCAGCGCGGGTGGCAGACGGAACCCCAGACCGGCAGCGTGCTGAGAAGCTCAGGCCGCTGCGGGTCTGGGGTTCCGTCTGCCAGCCCCTGCCAGCCGGGGTCCCTGCCGCCGGCCCTGCTCAGCCCGCTGCCAGTCTGGGGTTCTGTCAGAGGACCCCTGTAAATGTAAAATTTATTACTGGCATGCGAAACCTTAAATTACTGAAGACTTGGCACGCCACTTCTCAAAGGTTGCCGACCCCTGTTGTAGCCAAAAGAGCCCATGTGATCCTAGGATACATAAATAGGCGACTCTATTCTTATTCAAGAGAGAGGTTATTTTACCTCTGTATTTGACACGGCTGTCAATGCTGTTGGCCTGCTGTGCCTGGTTCTGGTGCCCACAATTCAAGATGGCTGTTGATAAATTGGAGAGGGTTCAGAGAAGAGCCACGAGAATGATTAAAGGATTAGAAAACCTGCCTCACAGTGATAAGCTAAATAGAGTGAGCTCCTAATCTAACAAAGAGAAAGATAAGGGATGACTTGATTGCAGTGTATAAATATCTACATGGGGAACAAATATTTAACAACAGGCTCTTCAATTTAAGTAGAGAATGGTTAACACGATCCAATGGCTGGCAGGTGAATCTAGGCATATTCAGACTGGAAATAAGGTATAATTTTTTAATGCTGACAATAATTAACCTTTGGAGCAATTTATTAAGGGTCGTAGAGGATTTTCTATTACTGACAATTTTTAAATCAATATTGGATATTTTCCTAAAAGATCTACTCTAGGAATTATTTTGGGAAAGTTCTATGGCCTGTGTTATACAGGATGTCAGACTAGATGATCACAATTATCCCTTCTGGGCTTGGAATTTATGACTATGAGAGGAGAAATGGGGGGCTTGGATCCATCTCACAGATGGATATTGCTTCCCATAAAGCCTGCATAAGTCAAAATCACAGAATATTCAAGTTTTCTTCTATTCCTCTGTTGAGGCTACTTTTGTTTTCCTGTGTAAGGGAAACCTCCTTCAAGTGTCCCAATTGGCTATCATAATTCTAAGCAACTCAAAGCCTTCAAGATTGCATCTAACACACCAGGGGATATAATAAAAATGGTAACAGCATGCAGTTTCAGAAAGATGATGGAACTACATCAGACACTTATGCTTATTTCTTGTAAAGCCTAAACGTGTTACTATTTCATTATATTTGTTAAGTACAGCAGCTTCCTTGCTCCAGGTACTTAAGTCAGATTTCCCATTTTAGTTTTCAGATGGCATCCAGTTACAATAAGTGCATAATGGCTAACACAGAGACAAAGTGAAGCCTATAACAGCTTCCCATGACCTAAAGTGGAATCTGCTCCAGATCAAATTTAAGCTTATTTTCCAGTGGGCACTCATCCAGACCACAAAAACCACCACAGTTCACAGACTGCTGCTGTGTAGCTTCAGTGTCCAAGGTTTTAAAATTTCATAACATTTACTCTTCACATAAAACAATTTATACACTATATTCAAAGCAAAATCCTGGTATTATTAAAACAGTGTTAATTTTGAGATTTCAAAGCCTACAAGCATCAGAAAATTCAGGGTTAAGGTTCCCTTGGCAGCCTTATACCCTGGCCTCCTGTAGCTACACGTTATGATAAAGTCTTCCATTACATGACCCCATAGTACTGGGCTCTGAGACACATGCTTATCATACAGCAATTTTTCTGCTCCCGGAGAAATAATTTTTCACTAGATTTAATTTCAGTCAATGTGTTTCCGAGTGTAAGATGATTACTTGTGGGCAAGAAAGAATCCCCCCACCCCATATATAGTGTATTGAAATATTTTCTGCAACACAGGCAGGGGACTACGCATGAACCAATAGTCAGATCCAGTATTTATTTATTTACATTTATTACACACAAAGACACGTATTGCATACAGACATAGGTATACGTGCATATTTGTTTTACACGCAAAAAACCCAGCATGAAAAATCTTATATCATGTTTTCAATCTCCAATTTATTTGGTCCTATTAGGTTATATTAGCTTAGTTGCAGAGGCTGTACTACAGAATAGTAAGGCAGGATACTTACAATATGTATTTCAGATATGACTAAATAAGAAATTACAGTTTATATGACCTCTCATGGTATTTAACAATATAATTGATCTAAAACATAGTCTATGTGTGTGACACATGCACAAAGGTGCAGAGTTATGGTTAAACAGTATCTTAATTATACATTCCTTGATTTTGACAGCTTGATTTTGCAGCCTTAGTATGGCATTAATGTAGAAGGCCATAGCTACCTGTTGTGGGATATTTATATTCAGATTCTGTATTTGCTGCTTCTTTTGGCTGAAACACTAGTGGGGCAGATTCTCACGAGCATACAGCCATCCTTACTAGCATAAAGGTGGGGGAAGCACACAAGGACTCTCTGCCCCAGCACAGGGACCTGTCAGAATGCAGGTTGGGGACTGCAGGGACTTGTCTCAAAATGAACTCCAGACAGTTCACATGGCCCCAAACTCCCTTCTCACTGGCTCACATAGTGGGACAAACACACAATAGGGCTTACACTGTACTAGGATTATGATGTCCTCATGTGCATTAGAGAGCTCCAGAAGGCATTCTACATCCATATATTAGTAGCTATTCATCATCATTAAGACAAAATGCTTGCCAGAGTTCCTCCAGGGCTGGTCCTGCTGTACACTGCCCCCCTCAATGCAGGCCAGTGTACAATAAGCATCATAGATACCTTTATGTTTTACCTAGAATCTAATGAATGTGCCTCCTAGGTAATGGAGCCATTAGTGCAAAGATTCACATATCTTCTTTGGGAAATAACAGGAATATAAATGAAAGAATAATTTTTCATTTTCTGTTTCTCATGATTTTAAGTGTACAGCTGGAATATATTAGTAACATCTCTAAATGTTCTTACATTAGCACTACTGGCCGATCAAAAAGTTCATCTACAATCATGTCAATACTTTAGCTCCGATTTGTTTATTTCAAGAACTGTTACTAGCATTCAGAAGATATTTAATATTCATTTACTTTAAATGAAAACAAAATTTGGGGTACCACTATGTCCCTAGTGCAGTAAAATATACATATGAAAGATGGCCATATAAATTTGTCTTTAGATTGTGAAGCATCACATTCTGACATTTAATCATAATTCCCTGCAGTCATCTGCTCTGAATCATTTAAGCACAGATTATTAAGAAGGTAATTTGGGTGTTAGGGATTTGAAGCTATTTTGCATGTAAAGTGGTAGTCACTGAAGTCACAGAAACTGGATGTAATGATTTTATAAAAAGTCATCAGGAAATTTATAGGGCTTTGTTCTGACTAGATCTATTTAAATACACAGCCCTCTAAGATGGATCGGAACTGTGCATAATATTTGGCCTGTGGCATGTCAGAAAGGCATATGGGTGTATACTGCCATAAACAAGAATCTGGACAGGCTCAGGTTGCAAGAGGCAAACTGCATATCCTACCCCAATGCAGGCACCTGCCCCAGATAGAGAAGATTTATTCTTAGGCAGCAGGTGGCAGTACCACATTACTCTCCCCCCAACTATTGCACTTTATCCAGAGCTCCACAGAAACCCCGCTGATGGAGACTGAATGTGGTATGTACTGAATAAGTTTGTTTCACCACTGTCTTGACCCAACCCACTTGCTGGGCAGTGCCAGCTGGCTACAGCTCAGCTAGCTGAGCTGAAGTTGTAGGTGGCTTGTGCACGCTACTTTCCCACCAAACAGATTTTCCACTGCCACAGCTTGATCTTGATAGTTTATGCCATACGTAGCATTCGTAGCATATTATAACACCTCACAATGTGTTATGGGACTCACCAGTTGAGAAGTTCCCGAGGTGAAGGACAAAAACGCTTACTGCTAACGTTTAACAAGCTTCTGAAGTAAAACAGAACCCTGAAGTAGTTACGACGCAGCTAAGTGTCAGGAAACTATAACAGCAATATCCAAAACCCTCTGACAGTACAAAACAGTTATCCCCATTGCAAGGGGAAGAGAATATTAAATTCCAAACAGAAAAGGACTGGCAATATGCCACAGCAACAGCTATACCATTCTCACCAAGGTCACGTGTCATAACTGTCTCAGTTCAGGGCAATTGCACTTGTATTCCCCCTCTGTGGTCCCTCAAGGACAGACACTCTTGGTTCCTGGCTCCTAAGCCACCACCTCTTTTGGGTGGAGAGCTGTCTCTCCCCCTCCCCTCTGGGGATCTTCCACACTGTACAGTTCCCTGCCTACACTATTATCTCCAGCAAGCCAGGCTGCCTAAACAAGCCAGTGTGTGTGCTTTGCTTTCTCTGTAAAGGCTATGAACAAACATAATTGCCAGCAGTTATGAACTACCTCACAGCTTTTTATAAGCAAGAATATTTATTCTGACGATGAAAGCATTACAGAGAAAACATATGAAACTAAAGTTTCCTATACACATGCTAAAAGATTACCAGAGGTCACTCATCAGTCTTATGGAGATTCAGTGGGCCAAAGTCCTTCCAACCCTTCCCAGGAAGGACTGTGGACTCCCTTGGACAGAGGGTCCTGTCCACTTACTGGATCAGACAGAAGGCCCTGAGTCCTTAAACATAGGTGATCATCCAAAAGTCCTTCATCTGTTGGTCTCTGGAGAATCCAGTTTGAACCAGCACATGTGAGCCTCTCCAGGTGGCAGCCCTTCTTTGGATGCATTACAGCCTGAGTGAATTTTCCCAATCACCCCACACTGTTCTTAGTTCCTGGAGGAGCTGTCGTCACCCTCTCCCATGGAATTACTTATCCCTGGCCCACAATGATACATACACTTAATATAGGAAGATATTGCAGGAAATTGCTATATCTATGCATATCTGGGGGTCAGTCCAACACAAGAAACAGACAGCCAAACAAAATAATACCACCGTCTAGCTCTTACATAGCACTTTTCATAAGTAAATCACAAAAGAGAACACTGGCTCAGTTTCTTGATAACATCCAAAATACTGTGCACAGAAGAAACACAGGTCTGCTTTGTGAGCAATAATGACAACTAGAAGGAGCAGCAAACACGCCACCGTATAAGTAGCTGTTTTCAGAAGAAGTAGCAGCTGTACAATCAGAAAGCCACAGTCATTCAGAAATAACGGCTATAAATAGATACTAGGGCTGTCGATTAATTGCAGTTAACTCACGCGATTAACTAAAAAAAATTAATCGCGATTAGATTAATCGCACTGTTAAATAACAGAATACCAACTGAAATTTATTAAATATTTTGGATGTTTTCTACATTTTCAAATGTATCTATTTCAATTACAATACAGAATACAAAGTGTACAGTGCTCACTTTATATTATTTTTCATTACAAATACTTGCACTGTAAAATTAACAAAAGAAATAGTATTTTTCAATTCACCTCATACAAGTACTGGTAGTGCAATCTCTATCATGAAAGCGCAACTTACAAATGTAGGCTTGTTACGTAACTGCAATCCAAAACAAAACAATGTAAAACTTTAGAGCCTACAAGTCCACTCAGTCTATTTCTTGTCCAGCCAATTGCTAAGAAAAATAAGTTTGTTTACATTTACTGGAGATAATGCTGCCCACTTCTTCATTACAATGTCACCTGAAAGTGAGAACAGGCATTCACATGGCACTGTTGTAGTTGGCGTTGCAAGATATTTATGTGCCAGATGTGCTAAAGATTCATACGGCTCTTCATGCTTTAGCCATCATTCCAGAGGACATGCTTCTATGCTGATGACACTTGTTAAAAAAATAATGCGTTAACTAAATTTGTGACTGAACTCCTTGGGAGAGTCTCCTGCTCTGTTTTACCTGCATTCTGGCCATATATTTCATGTTATAGCGGTCTCAGATGATGACCCAGCACATGTTTATTTTAAGAACACTTTCACTGCAAATTTGACAAAATGCAAAGAAGATAATGTGAAACTTCTAAAGATAGCTACAGCATTCAACTCAAGATTTAAGAATCTGAAGTGCCTTGCAAAATCTGAGGGGAATGAGGTGTGAAGCATGCTTTCAGAAGTCTTAAAAGAGCAACACTCTGATGCAGAAACTACAGAACCCAAACCACCAAAAAGTAAATCAACCTCTGCTGGTGGTGTCTGACTCATGATGATGAAAACGAACATGCAACGTTTGCTTTGGATGGCTATCAAGCAGAATCTGTCATCAGCATGGACACGTCCCCTGGAATGGTGGTTGAAGCATGAAGGGACATATGAATCTTTAGTGCATCTGGCATGTAAATATCTTGCAACCCCAGGTACAACAGTTCCATGCAAATGCTTGTTCTCACTTTCAGGTGACATTGTAAACAAGAAGCAAACAGCATTATCTTCTGCAAATGTAAACAAACTTGTTTGTCTGAGCAACTGGCTGAACAAGAAGTAGGACTGATTGGACTTGTAGGCTTTAAAGTTTTACACTGTTTTATTTTTGAATGCAGGTTTTTTCTACATTTGTAAGTTCAACTTTCATGATAAAAAGATCACACTACAGTACTTGTATGAGGTGAATTGAAAAATATTTCTTTTGTTTATCATTTTTTATTACAAATATTTGCATTGTAAAAAAGTGAGCACTGTACATTTTGTATTCTGTGTTGTAATTGAAATCAATAATTTGAAAATGTAGGAAACATCCAAAATATTTAAAAAAATGAATCGCACAATTTAAAAAATGAACCGTGCTTGATCGCACTGTTAAACAATAATAGAATACCATTTATTTAATCACTTGACAGCCCCAATAGATACCACTAAAAGACAAAATAATTCCAACTTTTGTCATCTATCTTGATCTCCATACAAGACATTGTTTTGCTTTTCTTATAATTGGTTGTATTAGTTGATAGGTTTTTTCTAATTGGTATCATGTTTTATTAGCATTTGATTTTCAAAATAAGGTATAACAACAGCGACTCCAATCCATACTACTGACCCATGTGACAAAGATAGTAAGCTTTTGTAATTCTTATCCGCGTGAGGTGGTTGAGTGAAACAAAGACCTGCATGCCCATCTAACACAATTTATTACACAGGTAGATCTCTGTTTTAGAGATGTGAAAACTGAAGTGCAGAGATTCAGTGACTTGCCCAAGTTGTCACAAAATGTGTAGCAGACATGAAAACAAAAATCACATCTGAATCCCACTCCTGTGTCGCTACAACAATATCATAATTCTTTCCAGGAGCCTCTAGACTATGTAATTCTTAAGCTCACCTATTTAGGCTTGAGTGCAATTAAACTGCTTTAACAGCAGCCATTTTGGATCAAGCTACTGTACTATAGGCAGTGACTTCATTTCAATAGCCGAACTACTTCAACAGAAATGTAAGTTCTACAGTAAAAGTAACCACAACTGTGTTTTAAGCGTGAATATTGATATCAGTTTTTAGGGCCACATTTTTATAAATAGGTACAGGCAATTGCACATGCTGCAATATGCATACACAAATACAGTCATTATGAGTGCAATCACAGTAACTGCACATGCAACAAAGTACACCTCTAACAATCCAGCTGCACATATAATTGCATGCCCCCTTTTCTAAATATCTTGTTCATGTTACACATAAATGTGTACAACTTAGTATTGTATATAAAACATTTTATTCTTTTCAGAGCACAATTCTTACAAAAATGTAAACCAAATTATTTTTTGGATGGAAAGAACTATCTCCCCCCCGCATTATAAAATACCAATATTTGATCTAAGTTATTTTCCCATCAATTTATTTTCATATTAGACACTCAAATGTTAGAATAAACTAAGAGAACACTAAACCTGGGATATTGAAAATAACTGGATTTGTCTTGAACTTCATTATGAAATTGGCTGAAAAAAACCTGAGTGGAAAAAAAAAAAAAAAAAAAAAAAAAAAAAAGCATCCCTGCCTGTGGTATTAGCTGAATATCTTAACTACTTGGAAACTGTGGCGATGAAGAAGGTTTTTGTGATATGGGTACTTGCCCACCAGAAAAATACAAGGAATCATAAGTGAGGCCTCCAACTTATTTTGCATAGGTGAGTGACTAGTTTCAATAAATGACATGCAGGAGTGAAAGGCTCCAAATTCCATTATCTGAGTTATTCAGTCCTCAAAAATTCTCTAATTATAATTTAAAATCTATATGCGACGCTCTGATTAGAAAGATACATATTATCTGATTAAAAAACGACCTTTTTTAATAGCAGTCTTATTTGAGAATGCTGGGATCCACCCACGCAGCGGTTGAGTGGAGTGACAGCCTGAGCCTCCCATATTTCAACAAGAGGGAAAGATACCCAGAACTACATTTAACTTTAGGCACATCAGAATCCGAAAGAGAACAACTCAAGTGACTAAAAAAAGTGTAATTTAAAATTAGCAGGAGTTAAATCACAGTAGGATGTGACAGAGCTAATGTGTACCTACACTCATGGATTGCAGTAGCTGTGAAGACAGCATTTGACTTAAAGACATGGATTAGTAAACCACAAGTCATGCCCTACAGTGTTGAACTACTGAAGTAACATATCTTGTTTGGTTTTATGCCTCTATGATCACAACAAATATGGGCCCCCTTATGATTACAAACAAGGCCAGGTTTAAATTACACTAAGATCCTACATTTACATCATCACTATTTCCGCCTTGCTTATTGCAGAGAAACATAGGTTAGAATATCTTACAGTATGCCCCAAGGCCAATGGTCACAATAAGATATAATGGAATGCTGTCCCATAATGTATACTACTAACACCAGTAAATTTTCCTAAGCTATATTTGTGTGACTGATGAATTTATTGCCTGAGCGTTAAGATCAGTCTTTCATATCTAGACATCAAAAGGTGTGTGCACCAGATGTAGACTCATCTGAATCACTTAGATTATATTTTTTCCATAAAAAATTATCATTTTGTTTCCAAAGAGAACTTTCATGAACTTCTTTCTTTTTTGTCAAAGCAACAGGAGGTGCTCTTTCACACAACTCCTCTATGACTGCCATGTCTGTGAGCTTTCTGAGACTCTCATCATTCTGCTCATTCAGCACATCCCAGAAGTCTTTTGGTCGTTCTTTTGCTTTTTCTGCAGGCCCTGAAAGAGATCTTCTTGGCAGCTCTGTAGGCCTGTTTCCATTACTTTTGAAGAGGTCATTGAGAACAGAGGTGTCTCCTAGTAAGTCTACAAAAGAGTTTTTCTTGTAAGTCTGAGTTTCTCTCTCTCTGTTTTCTGACTGAGACAGGGATCTTTTTCTTGGAGATTCCGTCCCCTTTGAGTCCTGCTGTCCTTTAGTGATATTTACAGAGCACACTTCAATTATTTCTGATTTACTGCTTACTGAGTCAGTTGCCATAAAATCTTTGAATGGTTGACTGTTTCTCCCACTGATGCTATTTTGGGTATTGACAGTGGACAATTGTTTATCTTTTGAACTAAGACACACAGCATCTTGTATGCAGAAATCATTGTGAAACTGTTTTGCTTCTCCTTTGTGTCTTTTTTGGCTACATATTTCTGCAGTCATGAAGGGAGAATCTTTAGCGGAAGGACCAGACCTTGATTGTCGACATTTTACCATGGCCCTTCTCTTTCTACGACTTGTAAACACCTCTTCTTCCTCATACCCATCTGAAACATGTACTGGAACTTTGACTGGAAATAGGTCCTCTAATTCTGGATACTTTCCAGCATAAAAATCTCTCAACATTTTCTGTCGTGCTTCTGATGTGGCTTTTGCAATATATTCTGCAAGTTCTTCAACTGAAGCCATGTTGAAGTGGGATACCATTTCTTCAAACTGTTTCCTAAAGCCAACAATAAAGAAAAACAATTACCTTGTCTTAAATTTTTTAAAAAAGGCACAGAGTATAAAATAAAGATACAATCAATTAATTGAGTTTAATTAACTTATATAACACAAACCTAGAAGAGAACTGAAAGGCATACCCTTATTGGTAACAGTACTAGTTCTCATTTCAATTGCAAGGAAAAGACCAAGAGCAAAATATTCAAAGTTGCCAAAGTGACACTGGTCTTGTCTACATCATGGTGGGGTAATGAGCTCTACATGGGCGTGCTTTCCAAAGTGCACTAACATGTTGCTGATTAATACCCTGTTTCCCCGAAAATAAGACATCCTCCGAAAATAAGGCCTACTTACAGTTTTGCCTCTCGTTGTAATATAAGGCATCCCCCCGATAATAAGACCTCCCCGATAATAAGGCATCCACCGATAATAAGGCATTTTTCATTTCTGAAAAATAAGACATCCCCTGAAAATAAGACCTAGCGCATCTTTGGGAGCAAAAATTAATATAAGACACTGTCTTATTTTCGGGGAAACAGGGTAGGTCCCTGTAGACCCTGCTGGTGTGCCTTAACATAGCACTGTTTGAAACAGCTCTAGGTGAAAGTGCACTATGGAAACTTTAGCATGCACCAGCATGCTGCAGGGTCTACAGGGACCAATTAATGCACAAAACATTAGTGCATTTTAGAAATCACAATGCTGGAGAGAACATTTCCCCCACGTGCAGACAAAGTCCTTAGTGTTCCAATTTTCAAAAGTGACTTAGGTACTCAGGAGCCTAAACTTTATTGAAAGGCAATGGGACTGCAGCCCGGTCCTACATCAAAAACGTAGGTCTACCTAACTAAATCATTCAGGGGTATGAAAAATGCCTTGAGAGATGTTGTTAAGCCAGCCTAAGACCCAGTGTACACATCACGAGGTCGCCAGAAGAATTCTTCTGTCAACCAAGCTATTGCCTCTCAAGGAGGTGGATTTATTACAGTGCTGGAAAAACTCTTTCTGCCACTGTAGCAAGTTCCACACCACACTGCTGCAGCTACGTCACTGTAGTGCTTGTAGCATAGACTTACTTTTAGGCACCTTAGGGCCAGATTTTTAAAGGTATTTAGACATTGAAGATTCATAAATGCACCTAGTGGGATTTTCAAAAATGCCGAACACCCACTGAACCAAAATCATTTAAAAAAAATAATCTCACTTGAAAAGTTGAAGGCATAATTTATAGCATATCACCATGTGTCACATTAAACTTGGTAGTAAAATGTTCCTGGCAGGCTCTTCATATGTACAGATGAGACTCGTTCTAATACTACACAGCCACTGGCTCAGATATCAAGTGCTACAATAACACACTGCTATGGTCTTCCGCCCAATTCCAGAACATAGAGTAATTTAAAATCTCAAATATTAAAAAGGTCTCTGACTAAACTGGACACATGCAATACATTTTCTATTGATCTGATCCTTGGAACTAAAGCTTGAAATTAGCTCAATTCCTTTGGGTGCAGATGGTCAGCAGCCATTTTTGCAGGCTTCCGAGAGAGTTCAGCTCTGAGAACAGAAAGCAAGCTCAGATATAGAGGCCTGTAGACAAGCGCTTCCTTGCTCACTGTACAAATTAGCCGGAAACCTCTTATTTTGCAACCCAGTGTCCGTTTATTTCCCGGTGTTCATTCCCACCACCATCTATATACAACTCTATGTACAAGTCAATTGCAGTTAGGTAGCCAGCCAGGTGACAGCTAGTGCCTGTTGCTAGCTAGGAGCAGCAGTTCCTTACTCCTCCTTTGTCTCTCTCCCCGCTTCCACTTCCTTCCTGACAGCTTTATAGGCCTTCCTCTCAGCAGGCTCACAGGTGATTGCTCTTAGGCTCCTTTAATGAGCCACACCCTGCCAGCTCCAATCAGTTTCTCTTTATGGGTGCTACACTAGCAGGTTCTGAGCTAACAGGGGCTGGTTATGTGCCTCTTAGGCCAGCACCCTGTTACAAGGCCCATTAGGAACTTCTCAACCCTTAAAATGATGGGCTGCAGCTCATGGACAACCATTGGGCTACCCAGAAATTACTGAAATGTTCCTTTAGCAATGAGTTCCTTTCAATGCAAGTGTTTTGGATTTTAACATTCACAGTTAATTTGGGAGAGGAAGTGGGATAAAATTTTGCTGGATACTGGTAAGGGTATAAATAATTTATGATTTGATATCTACCTTACTTAAATTCCTCCTCTCATGAAAGGGAAGGAGAGAGAACTAAAACTAGATTATAATTTGATAAAATATACTGTATGGTGATAAGGCAGGAGCCCTACATATAGTTCTAAAAACAAAACACTAAGTCCAATGTTTGGGCTATTCATTAAGAGAGCTCTAAAAGTGAAAAGTATCCTAAATTGGATATTTATTTTTACTCATTTTAAGAACAATAGAAAGAGTTAAACCCATTTGTGCACTCAATAATTCATACTGAAATTCTATCTGGTCTGATGGAGGGGAGCTTGGGTGAAAGATCTTACCAAATTAGAACAAAAAACATCTATGCTATTAAAAGTATGTATTGAGAATATAAGACAAAATCTTTATACTGAATTTTAAGACATAAAAATTGATGTTATAAACAAAATCTTTTTTCAAAATTAAGTTATCTTAGAACATTGTGAACCTTTAAGGCCAGCCTATGTTTGTTTTGGATAGAATACTTTAAACAATTTGACTTAAATGAACCCATAACTACCAAAGGCTATGGAAAACCTAAATCATGGTAATAATGGACACATTGCAAAGAATTAATCTCATATTTATGGACTGCTGAACTCTGAGCTTACCTGGCTACAGTAACAACTTGGCTATTAATGTCTTGTAAACAAGAAGTAATTTTTTTTTTGGTAAGGAACTTCCTATTCTCACCAACACTTGCCTATACTTTCACTCACACAGTTTTACCACCTTAGACAGTGGAGGAATACAGGAACTTTAAAATCTTGTCTTTACAGAAATCATAATGAAAAGCCATGGATTCAATCTCCTCTGCAATCTAAGTGGCTGCTGATGACCAAGACAACAAGCTATTTTGGAAGGAAAGCTACATATAAAATATTTTAAGCTAAAATATCCTGCAATAAAGTTAAAACATGTTATGAATTCAACAGAAAACTTAGGCGAGCAGGTATTGACATGCCTTACATAATTTGTGAGGCACAAACAAAAAGCTGGGTGCATTCTATCTGGGAAGTTATATCTGCCATGACTTATTGTTCTTACATGCTTTTTTTTTATTTCTAAAACTACAGTAGGGATTCTGAAGTAAGAAACACTTACTTATAAAATAGTTCTCCCGATGTACTATAGTGCAAAGTAGCAAGGATTTTTCTAGTCTTACCTAGTAATCTAGCTTGCTGATACCTATGAAAGATTCACAGGCATAATTGATGTCACACTCGTTTTCTTCCTTCCATCCCTCTAGACAATAGACAGCTCAGGCTTGAGTGGTGGGAATAGTGAAAATGGTTTGAGTGGTAGCATACACACAAAGTAGAGAAAGTTTACATGTACTTTCTAAGGTTTATACTTAGCCTGGTTGAACACGTAATATTTTCCACAGACAGCAACATTGCATGCTTTCCATAGGCTGCTCAAACAATGTGCATCAACCCTAAACTGGAGGGACCATCTTTACGAATGACAAATAGTACAGTGCCCATACCCACCATTCAATCTTTGGCCTGTCCACTAAGACTGCCCACAAGGGTGCCAATCAGAGTATTTTTGGGATGTATTTTTGGCACTGCAAGGAGATTAGTTCATTTCATGTAGATAGTATAATAGAAAGTAACTTTCTGTCAGTACCACTCTGCATTGAACTTGAAGCAAAAGGATGGGGTGAAAAACTCCAATATTCTACTTCCAATCCCCTATCCATTCAGTCTCCTAAGTATTGTTTAGAAATCCAAAGCATCAGACACCTTGAATATTTTTATTCACTAATATAGCTATATTTTAGTCATTTCAGCTTTAAATTCTGATATCCACTCTTTCAATGTAATTTAAAGCCCGTGGGACCCAACCACTTTTTTCTCCTGAAACATTCCTTCTTCCCCCCTACCCCCACATAAACTACTTTGCCTTAGGGATTCCCTAAGATTCTCCATGCCTTTAAACCTGCCTCATCTTAATTTTCTAAAATGAGGCTCAGAAAATGGAGGGTTAAATCTTAAACTAGCATACTTAATACCGCAGCTGCGGTGTGGTCAGGCCTGCTGATGGCAATTCCAGGTTGCAGGGCAGAACAGTCAGTGGGCCCCCACGCACGCACAAGCCGTGACTGTGTGGATATGGTCCACTTGACATTTGGGCGGTGCTGCGCCTGTGCTGGCTGGTGCCCTGCGAGCTGCAGGCTGCGCTGCTGGTGCACTCTTCTGGCACGGCCAGGGCATCCACATGCCCACCCAGTAGGATTGGGTGAGTTTGGGTGTGGTGGTGGTGTTGGGGGGTTAGGGGTTGGGCTCTGGGAGGGAGTGTGGGTGCGGGCTCTGGGAGGGAGTTTGGGTGAGGGAGTGGGTGCGGGCTCTAGGCTGGGGCAGGGGTTTGGGGTGCAGGAGGGGGCCAAGGGGTCAGTGCTTACCTTGGGTGGCTCCCGAAAGCGGCCGGCACACCTCTCTGGCAGTGGCTCCTAGGCGGGGAGCCCAGGGGGTCTCTGCGTGCCACTGCCTGCAGGCAGCGCCCCCACAGCTCCCATTGGCTGCAGTTCCTGGCCAATGGGAGCGGTGGAGTCGACACTCAGGCCAGGGACAGTGTGCGGAGACCCTTCTCCCAAGGTGCTGCAGGGACGTGCCGCTGGCCACTTCCGGGAGCAGTGCAGAACAAGGGCGGGCAGGAAGCCTGCTTTAGCTTTGCTGTGCTGCCAGTGGCGCCCCCCCCCCCCCCCGCGGGGCCTTTTAAACCACCCGGGCCCCTGGGCAATTGCCCCCTTTGCCCTTCCCACCCCCCACCCCCCGTCAGCTGGCCCGAGTGTGCTTCTAGCAAAGTGCAGAAATATCAAAGAGCGCCATCCTTCAAAATACATACTAAAACTAAGCTCCCTTTGCCCAGTCTTTGATGGCTATTCATGTTGAAGTCAGGGGTCCTGTGGGCAATTTTAAAAGAAAGATAGCACTTAACACTGGCTTCTCAGCCAAACTGATCTCAACAACAAAAACATCACACAGAATACGTTCTAATGTCCTCAATTGTGAGGGAGTCATAAATGAGCATATGTCCACTGCATTATCTATGTCTAACTCATTGGTAAGTCAGTCACTTTGGTGTATACCTTTAGAAAGTTGAAATCCACAGCCATTTAAAACTGAAAACAATCTTCAAGAATATGATGGTACCAGACTAGACCTTGAGTCTCAAACACATTGCTGTTGGTTCTTTTAAACTAGACACTTTCTATAAAATGCAGCAGGTTTGTAAAGAGGTCATCTTTTCTTCTAGTTGAGTACTAAATGCAGCCAACACACCTGTTTTCCCTTCCCCATCCCCACAGTTGGGCCTCTTTTCAATAAAAGCTTGAGAGTTTCCAGCATTTAGCTGCAGCATCTCACACAAGATTGTTTGCAACCAGCTACTGTTTCCCCCAAGATTATTTCCAGCCATTCACAGCTTCGGTTGAATATTTGGCTGCAAAATTTCATATTTTCAGATTTCTGTCCAAAGATATTGGTACCATTTTAAATGGAAGGTTAAAACACAGGAACTAACAAGCTCTAAGAGGCCCTGGCTCTAATTTTACATGAAATAAGGCTGTTTTGCTTATTAATAATTTCTAAATCCATTTTCAAGGCTTTTAAGAATCTGAAGATTTAGTATCACTATCAAGCTAGACTATATGAGTGATACTCTCTGACACTTCACTTTAACTCTCTAAAAAAAGATAGAGCTTTCCCAATCTAAATAGTTTATCCAAATATTCAGCTGCTACACTTTTTCCTCTCCCCTCTCACACCCATAAAAAACAATTAATTTTTAGAAGTACAAAACTAATATGAAGAGATTTAGTGAAAAAAATCTGTATTAAAAATATTCTTAAGAGTTACATACACTGCACATTTTGCATATAACTGCAAAGAATCCCATGGATAGGGTGTATTTAAAAATTCACTATAAACTTAGCAAATATATTTTAAAAATGTAAATCCATGTAGGCTCATTTTCAAATTATTGGGAAAGACCTTTAAATAATTCAGACCAAGCTTCCAATTTCAAGTCAGCACGGTATTTTTGTTTTGATTTAACCACTATGTAGATAATCTACTATTTAGTGTGGACAGTGAACCAGTCTGTTTCTGTTAAAAAAAGAATTCAGAAGTTAACGTATTTTGAACATCTACAACAGCATCTCTGTTTTAATATCATTAGGTATATGCCGTGGGCCTCTCCCAGTAGCAGCTATCCAGACTCCAACATTTACAGAAAGATTCTGCATCCCTTCTTCCGTGGAGAAAGCAGCTTGATTACAAGTACATCCTCAAAAAATTTACTGGCTCCCCACTTATTTCAGGATCCAATCTGAGATTGACCTCCTCGTTTCTAAAATGCACTTGCTTCAGCTGATTTCATAAATTCTCTTTCAGTTCCTTGCTTAGTTAGCAGTGGCCTATTCCTTTCGATTCCTGCAAGTTCTTCGACCATTGTTACTATGAGAACTTTCTCCTCTGCAGTTCTTGCCATCTGCTACAATGTTCCTCTTTCTCTGCACTATTATAATTTAAATGTTGCTAATTAGTATTAAATAGTGAGGAGGGACAGGGTGGAGTGGAGTGGGGGATGGAGTGGGGAGGGGGGGAGAGAGAGAATGAACGAGTCTTTTTCCAAACTGGGGGTTTTCAGAGGGAGCGAGATGTGGGAGGGTGGGGAAGAAGCAGCAAAGAAAAATACCCTGTTTTGGAAAACTTGAATCTGTGTTTAAAAAAAAACCCCAACTTTTTAGTCCCTGTACAGTCCTTCAGGTGAAAGAGACTAGATCTGGATAATACCAGTAGCCAGTCTCCAATCCACGCTATAAAATCTTATTTTATACAATTTAATAAAATAAGCTGCAGTATTGTACAGTGCACATACCATGAAACCTGCTAGGATGACATCTGCAGAGATATGTAATGCATGACATGTTGATTCAACATGTTGAAATGGTTTGCGGGTGATTCCAACTGAGCTCAGCCTCAAGACTGATGGCTGTAAATTCCCATTTAAGTTTCAACAAGAATTGGAATATCAGATTTGTTTAAGAGTCCAAAATTATGATTTTCAACAAGTCATTTATTTTATACATCCTGATTGGCAGTGAAATATCAGACTACTGTCTGGGTACATTCTCAAATTAGCAGGAAAAGAGAAATCTTTCAAAGCCTAACCCCCTCAAGGAGAAGACTACACCTTCCTTCCCTCCCACACACTGGCACTTGCTGTTAAATACATTATAGAGTCATCACTTGCCAAAATTCCATTTGTAAAATAAACACTGTTCAGATTTAAATAAAAAATTAAAAAAAGAACTTCCTGTATCTGATAAAAAAAAAAAAACTGAATGAATTTTCCCCTAAGTACATTTTCATAGCCAAGTTATAAACTACATCTGACAGACAGCAAATCACAACACCTTGCACATTTTTGAATGGTTTTAAATATTCACTTCCCTAAAATAGCTAACAGGTAACACTGCATTTTCCAAAAATTAGAACTTCAATCTCTTGTCAACACAGCTGTTTGTTCCATAGTGATTTTTTTTAAAAATAAGTGTTTACTTATTTAAAGAGTTATAGTCCTAGCTAGGGCACTGTAATAAGTAAAATCTTTAAACATTTCATCTCTATTTTGGAATAAGTGAACTTCAGTCTTTTCAGAGTTAAAGGACTGGTAAAACAATCATTTCAATACAATTTTTGCTAGTAAAGACCATCTTTTCATATATCAGCAAGTTACTACCCTCTTTCTGTCGATTTAAAAGCAGAGACAAAACTGTGTGTTCTTTAAGTAAACAACTTGTATAAAAATCTATCTAAGATTTCAAACTACTTCACAAATTCTGGATGCACTAGGAGTGTTTCCATAGTTAAGGAAGAGGTGAACTTTGCACTTAAAGCAGAGATTCAACTTTTTTGTAATGTATGAAGAATATATAGCATCCTTCCGAAGCACTTAGTCTGAGTTAAAAACTTCTGAGAATCTAAATGCGTAGAAGTACCCAAACAATCTTAACTCTACCTAGTAGTGACAGCATTAAAATATGAAAAAAATCAAATACATTTTAAAAGTCAGTTTCTTCTAATCTGAGACACCAGGCACAAAATATGTATCAATCATAATTGCATAGATATTGTTTTCCCATTCTTTAACAATGTTTAAATTTCTTTTAAATCTAACCTTAACTTCTAATTTCATGGGTTTATGTTTGTTTTGAGATTAATTAAATCCAGGAATTTAAAAAATTTTAAATTTACTGATAAGCACTTTCATCCTCAACTCCACATTAATAGTTTTTATCTGAGAATATTCACTGAATCTCAACACCCTTGTGAGGAAGTTAGGAGGGTATTGATCTGCTTTTTTCAGATTAAGGAAAATAACACAGTTGTGTATGGCCAAATGACCTGAGGGGCCACATCTGCAGTCCTTAGTCAGAACTCTCAGCAATTTAAATGGGAGTTTTGCCTGATTAACAACTGCAAACTGGACCCATAAAAAACAAGATTCTAATTGCACATACTGTACAGTCTCTAAACCGTGGTTCTCAACCTATTTACCACAGTAGGCCACATATGCCACTCACTATATGTTATGTGGGCCACATCCATACAATATATATAATACCTGTACGGCCCTGAGGCTGCAACTGTATGCTGACTGGGCCGCAAGTGGCCTGCTGGCTGCAGACTGAGAACCACTGCTCTAAACCAAAACAAAATGGACCAAAATCCTTTCCTGATATAAATCTATTGACTTTACACAAGTTACACTGGAATTATTTTGGCCCTATAAATCCAGTTGGAAGTCCTCAAACTACCTCAATTTCAAATTTATCAAAATTGTCAACTTCCACCATATTAACTGAAAACACAAAAATAACATGCGTGCCGTTTTAAGTAATTCACGTCTATATTTTAATTCAGCAAGCATGGCAAAAGTGTTGTGCTGTATAAGCTACAGTATAAAGGCAAAGTTTCCAATTACTTCTGCTTGTCACAGAAAGTCATCAATAACCCAGCCCTGCCTTTTGCTCACCTGTGTCTGACTTAAGTTTACTTGACAAAATGAAAACATTACACAACTTCCTAAAGTAAAGTTCTCTGTAATCTCTACTTCTTCCTCATCCTCCCATTTTACGAGTCTCACCTGCGAATGCTTTTGGGGGTCTCTCCAATCAAGAAGGTGGTTGCACCTACTCTGTGTACCTTTTTTTTCTTCTGAATTGCAGGATGTTCAATACAAAGGTGAGACTGCTTACTGTTGTCACTTATTTGCTGTTCTCTCTTAATGTTCTTTTTTGCTGATATGGCTTCTTGGGTTTCCTTCTCTCTCTAACAAAAAGAGAAATAGAAAACATTATTTGTCCATATTTCATACGGCTTTTTTTCCAATATGTAGTAATTCTGTTCTGATCACTCTAATTTCACAATTAGCCATGGTCTAGCAGTTAGTATGCTAGCCTAGGACTCAGCAGACCCAACATCAGTTCCCTGATGTGTCACAAACTTCCTGTGTGACTTTGAGCAAGTCACTGTGTCTCAGTTCCCCACCTGTAAAACTGGGATAATAGCACTTCCCTACCTCACAAGGGTGTAGTGAGGATAAATACATTGAATCTTTCACTAAATGCTAGTACAATGCCTGGCACAATGGGGCCCCAATCTCAGTTGGAACCTGCAACATAATACAAAGAACCTATTCACACATTAAAATTATTGTATTGACTCAAATACATCCTCATTTCTTCCTTGCTTCATTTAGCAAGATTACATGGGCCATCTAAATTTCCATTTAGTTTCTGTTTATTAATGGTTTTGTTACATGTATACTTGCCCTGTGCAGAATTTCCAGTTACTTAATACCAAAGTTTGATTTTTAATCAACGATATTTTCCTCAATCAATTTTTATTTGATGCATGTCCATTTCCTAATTTCCATGGGACTGTTTGCAATGTTCTTAGTCCCTAGGATCTCACATCTGTTCTCATTATATTACTTTGGCAAAATACAGACCCAACTTGCATGGATGGGGAGGCTCGGACAATGAAAATAAACAAATTAAGAGACCAAAGATTTAAACTTTTACTTTGGCAAGGTAAGTGCACAACTCCAATCGTCCTCAATGCTGCAGTGAACTCTTACACAGACTACCAAAACTGAAGTTAAAAAAAACAAGGTCTTCAGTTCTCAAAAGGAATTTTATAATATTACTCAGCAAACAGATGAGTTATAAATAACACCTAATATATTCTAAATATTTTAAAAATCTTACTGTGCGTATATTTTTAACTATTTACATATTGTATAATTATTGTTTGAATACAAATTGATATAGAATTTTAATTTAAAATGTGTAATACATTTTAATAAAAAGCCTAAAGGTTGGCTTCAAAATAATTTATTTTGATGCGTCAGATATTTAAATGCAAAATATTTACAGTAGAAAGAATGCTCTCAGAAAATGTCTAGAATTCATCTTTCTTCCTCAGGGAATCAGGAGTTATATTAAAATTATATAATTTAATTAATGCAAACAAACATAGCTGGTGTACAGTACTAGTCTAGTCATGTCAATGTCTTCCTTAAAAGTATTTTATAACTCCCTAATTTTTCATCCATTTATTTCCTTTCATTAGAGAACATGGAATAGATGAGGCAGCAATGCTTTGGTCTACACATCTGTTCAAACACAAAAGATTAAAAATCTCTCTCTTTGGGAAAAAGCCAAATCTTGTAAACACACTAAAAGTCATAAACTTGCTAGTCTTTGCAAAGAACCAGAATTACTGTAAAAACATACTGCTTACTGTAAATAAACTCTCACAAATGGCATTTGTAATTCTAAAAGGACAAAAACTTTTAAATGTGTTTATAAAAGTATGTGAAACTCTTATCCTGCCCAAATTAACTAGTCATGGTTTCTGCATGGAGGTAGAAAAAGTTACTGTAAACACCGTTTCCCAAGAGCTAATGCTAGTGGAAGCCTAAAGCAACTATGAATTACCTTTGAATGTCTTAATTTAGTCTTCTGGACAAAAGCCAACTGGTAAAATGGACCCACCAACAACTTATGATGTAGAACGACTGGCATTATTTGAATTTGTGAAAATGTTCATAATTTTATCAAATTCAAATCCAAGTCTAAACCCAAATAACACTTTTCAAAAATGACAAACATGAACTTTTAGGCAAGAATAGAGCATTATAGTGTAGCTTTGGTTAAGAAACCTTCAAACTCTCTCTGGGCCTTATCCAAAGACAATTGACTTCAATTATAGCTGGGATAAGGCCTAAATGCAGCAGTATATTTTGCATGTAGGTAAGTGAATCATTTGACACAATTTGAAAAATTCTTTTGTTGTCTGTTTACTTTCAAATATCAATTTTTCATATTATAATTACTGTTAAAATAACCAAAAACTTCACAGGAATATTTTGGCTGCTTCTTTCTTGTTTTGTTTGTGCTTTGAATTGGATTTCTATGTATTACTCTCATCAAGCCTACTCTCATTTCCTCCTTTTCACTCTCACGTTGCTTATGTTCTTTCCAGTCCTCACTCTTCATGGCTGCTTGGCTTCTTCTCTTACCCTCTGCTTCAAGCCTATTTCATGCCAGCAACTTCCTTTCAACAGCTGCCATTTTCTTGTTCCTCAAGGGCCTTTCCGCTCCACCTTCAAACCCACATCATTTGTTATAAGCCCTCTAGCACCAAATTCCATGCTGACATTACACCATTGGCCTATTTCATTTGTATTATCTCATTTCATTTGTATACATCTGAATTAGGCACCATTCCTGCAAAGACTGATTGAACTGCATGGGACTGGATACAATCATATCCTTTTATAGGATTGGACCTTAAGATTGCAAACTCCTTGGTACAGAGACCATCATGTTTGTAAAATGCCATGCTCACTTACAAGTACTCCACAGAATATTATGACTTTGGAATAAGATTTATGTCTTTAAAAAAAAGCGTTAAAAAAAATCAGTACGAGGACCAAAAAATGCTGCCATGGCTAAACAGAGTAAAAGAAGCAGTTAGAGATAAAAAGACATGCTTTAAAAATTGGAAGTCAAATCATAGTGAGGAAAATAGAAAGGAGCATAAACTCTGGCAAGTCAGATGTCAAAGTATAATTAGGCAGGCCAAAACCTCTGAAGAGCAAGTAGCAAAATAAAAAACTAAGTAATTTTTTTAAAAAATACATCAAAGCAGGAAGCCTGACAAATGGTCCGTGGAGCCACTGGATGATCGAGGTGCTAAAGGAGCACTCAAGGAAGACAAGGCTGTTGCGAGACGGTAAATGAATTTGTTGCATCTGTCTTCACTGCAGGGGATGAGAAGGAGATTCCCACACCTAAGCCATTCTTTTTAGGAGACACATCTGAGGAACTGTCTCAGATTGAAGTGTCAATAGAAGAGGTTTTGGAACAAATTTATAAATTAAACAGTAATAAGTCACCAGGACCAGATGTTCTGAAGGAACTCAAATATGAAATTACAGACCTACTAACTTTGCCATGTAATCTATCACTTAAATCAGCCTCTGTACCAGCTGACTAGAGGATAGCTAATGCGATGATCATTTTAAAAAAAGGCTCCAGAGGTGAGCCTGTCAATTACAGGCTAATAAGTCTAACTTCAGTATCAGGGAAATTGGTTGAAACTATAATAACGAACAGAATTATCAGATACCTAGATGAATACAAGATGCTGGGGAAGAGTCAACATGGTGTTTGTAAAGGGAAATCATACCTCACCAAATCTATTAGAATTCTTTGAGAGGGTCAACAAGCATGTGGACCAAGGTGATATGGAGTACTTGGACTTTCAGAAAACCTTTGACAAAATCCCTCACCAAAGGCTCTTATAAGCAAAGTAAGTAGTCATGGGATAAAGAGGTTATATAATTAGAGGGAAGGTCCTCTCATGGGTCAGTAACTGGTTAAAAGATAGGAAACAAAAAGGTAGAAATAAAGGGTCAGTTTTCACATTGGAGAGAACTGAGGTAAATAGGATCTGTACTGGAACTAGTGCTGTTCAACATAGTCATAAATGATTTGGAAAAGGGGGTGGCAAAGTTTGCAGATGATACAAAATTATTCAAGACAGTTAAGCCCAAAGCTGACTGAGAAGAATTACAAAGGGATCTCACAAAAAATGGGCCACAAAATGGCAGATGAAATTCAATGATATGATAAATGAAAAATAACGCACAATGGAAAACATCATCCCAACCATACATACAAAATGACGGGGTCTAAATTAGCTGTCACCACTCAAGAATGAGCTCTTGGAATCATCGTGGACAGTTCTCTGAAGATATCTGCTCAATGTGCAGCAGAAGTAAAAAAAAGCTAACAATGTTAGTAACCATTAGGAAAGTGACCGATGCTAAGACAGAAAATATCATAATGCCACATACAAGTCCGTGGTATGCCCACATCTTGAATATTGCATGCAATTCTGGTCACCTCATCTCAAAAGCAGAGAGATTAGAATTGAAAAAGTACAGAGAAAGGCAACAAAAATGATTAGGGGTATGGAAGTTTCCATATGAGGAGAGATTAAAAAGACAGACTGTTCAGCTTGCAAAAGAGACAAAAAAGGAGGGATATAATAAAGGTCTATAAAATCATGAATGGTGTGGAGAAAGTGAACAGGGAAGTGACCAAGTGAAGAAATGAACAAAACAATAAAAAGCTAGAATCCGTATCACAAGTCATATTTTGTGCATGTAGTTTAGTTCTGATTTTTTTAATTCTACTGTATAATAAAACTAGTAAATATGCTGCTGGACATTTTGAAAAAGTAACAAACCTTTAGTGATAAATCCTCACTTCCCAATCTTTTAGAGCTGTTTGCTGAAAAGTGGGATGAGTACTGCTGACTTGTGCATGTGAATTTTGGGTAGTGTGGTGTAATGAAATGTGAAGTGGCATACTATTGCATTAAACCAGAGAACCAGAAGCAAGAGTTAATATATATCTATAAATTTTCAAATGTTTTGCCAAACACAGCCTGGGTTCTTTTCCCCAGGATTAGAATTCCAGACAACACCTGGATATGAAGTAATATGTTCAACCATTTTTTCCCAATTTATTTGAAAGAAAATGCATATGCTTAAAAATTCCAAATACATGATGATGTGCAAAATATTTTGAAACATCTGAAGACAGAATGAGGAAACCCATGAGGATTCTGGTCAATCAATACACTATCATTCAGAGATATGATACTTCCACGGTAAAAAACATTTCCCTATGTAGTTTACCACATTTTCTAATTAGCCTGCTTAAATGTACTTGACTACATTCAATCTAGTCCATCACAGTTGTCCACACTCTGTCAGAAGAAAATCTGCCAAATGTAGTCTAAATTAAATCACTAAAGATTGAGAATATATTTTCAAACAAAACCCTACAGGGTAATGTCCAGTGTCAGAGATGAAAGCCCTTCATCTACCAATTCAAGTATCAGTCAATATTTTTGCATCCTATAAAGTTAACTTAACGAAATAAACCTTAAGGAACTGGACAATATCAGCCATGTGCTGGAAAAAATGTGAAGGTTAAGGATAAGAAACTGAGTTTAGACCGACATCTCAAACTGAGAGCTGCTATATGCCCAATTAAATGGGATTGTGAGGCCCCAGTTAAATGTGGGGAAAGGTGCATGTGGCAACTCAGTCATTCCTCTCTCCTCACCTTCCTCTTGTTTCACTATCTCTTGCATGACTGTGCAACAGTACCTGCTGTAAAGAGACTTCCCTGTGCTGCACCAGCAAAG
Source organism: Trachemys scripta elegans (assembly GCF_013100865.1). Taxonomy (NCBI): domain Eukaryota; kingdom Metazoa; phylum Chordata; order Testudines; family Emydidae; genus Trachemys; species Trachemys scripta. Next base: position 84,048,212 of record NC_048303.1, read on the forward strand.
AAAGACTGGGGAAGATCAGGGAGAATTATTTTAAGTGCTCTACAACCTTTAGACTACGTCATTGATTAAAAATACTTCCTGAGAAAGCAGTTATTTTGACCTCTTCATATTCCACTTCTTCTGCACAGAGTATTCAAAATATACATCAGTTTTCCAAAGACCAAACCCTTGCTTATAAGTTTGAGAAGAAGAGCCATACATAGAAAATGAAGAATGAATAGAGAAAACTGTCTTTTGTGATAGGAAGCTATAAGTGGATGTGTGTGTGTGTTTTGAAAACTCTCAAAGGTCCAGCAAAAATGGCAGCATCTGCATATTTCAAGTCCCACAGCCCTTACTCAATCCTTACGTTCACATGTACTTTCAGACGTGAATGTAAGAATGAGTGAAACTGGGGCATGACAGTCATTGCTTCCAGATTGACATTCTATCTTCAATCCTCAACGAAACTCGGACATCTTTTAGCAATGTGTGATAATCTAAATACCCTCTCCCTCCAAAGTGAGAGGGATCTTTTAAAATGTTTAACAGGCCTATAGTAAACACAATTATTTTCTGTGATCATATCCATGTCCACTTTTGAAGGCATACAACATTCATATACTTGCTTCCTGCAAGGGGCATGCTACTGTACACCAAGCAGGGCTGGCCCTACATGTTATGGAACTTTATTTTTTATTTTATTTTATTTATTTTATTAATGGAGATATCCTATCTCCTAGAACTGGAAGGGACCTTGAAAGGTCATTGAGTCCAGCCCCCTGCCTTCACTAGCAGGACCAAATACTGATTTTTCCCCAGATCCCCAAGTGGCCCCCTTAAGGATTGAACTCACAACCCTGAGTTCAGCAGGCCAATGCTCAAACCACTGAGCTATCCCTCCCCCCCAGGCAAATAAGTGTGGGGGCCCATTCAGCTCCCTCCTCACCTATGACTGAGTCAATCTGGCTGCAAAATGAATTGTTGCTACAGATTTTTGCTAGTGCTGGAATCAGAACAGACTACAAGTGGGGGCATCAGGCATGGTACTCTACATGAGCATGTGCTGTGGGGCCGCATTTAGCTACATGGGTGATTTTGCAATGGGAATTTTTTCTAGATAGTTCTGAACCCTGTGGTAATTCCTAATTTATCCAGGCTGCTTCAGTGACAATGAATTTCCTTCAAAAACTGTGGGACTTCACATGTTAAAGTACTTCAGCATAAATATATTCTCTGGGACTCTTCCTCTCTCTAACTTATTGCCTGTTCACCCACCGAACCTATTACCCTGCAGCAGTTTTCTTGCAACATACAGGCTTCCAGCCATCATTTCCCCTGTGCATCTTTCCCCCCCTCATAGCCAGAGCAGTGTTAACTAGCTTCTCCCTTCAAGGATACATGAAATCACTACCGCCAGATATTCAGGATGTCTTCCCTTGTACAGTTTCATTATCTAATTATTTTCATTTCTAAAAACAAACAAAACTTTAACTATTCAAACTTCTAGATGCCCTGCCATCAGTCATACAAATTATGAAATATAATAGAGAAATCCAGCCGGACTGTCTCCTTAACATCTACTCACAACAAAACAACAAGCAAATACCTATGCTGCCTCATGCCTAACCCCAATCCCTTCAAAAGTTGAGAGAACAGATGGAGCCTGCACCATGTCCTGAAAGTCCACAGACTTTGGACGACTGAATTTCCCATTGGGGCTCATTCACAGTCCCAAATGTCTGTTTACTTACTTTTTTTTTTCCTCTCCTTAAAAATTTCCTCTGCTTTTCTTTCCAATGGCTTTTCTCACATCACATATGAGTTGTTGCCATCTTTCATTATACTTTTTTAGAAACTTTCTTATCCAGTTTTCATTGTATTTGGGTATGTTTTCTGTATTTGCTAGAGCATATAAAATCTGCAACTTGAGATTACTCTTGTTCACTTCATTTTTGGTTTCTTCTACCATCCACTTCCAGACAGATAAGCACGAAGCAAGGCTTTCTCTTTAAGAAACCCTACTACTCTGCAAGCAAGAAGCTGCTCAAATAATAATGTAGTCAGCATCTCTCTTCCTTAAGGATCATATACATTATCTAGTCCCTCTTCAACATGATACCCATACAGCCAAGATCACAAAATAGCTAGCTTCATCAATAACGATGGGATAGCTAGTGTTATACCATGATACACTTGCCTCAGATCTGGTAGTCTGAAAGCAGAATTGTTCTTTTATCTATAGCTCATCAACTAATGAAGATAATACTGTAATTACAAGTGTTAGTGTCTATCTAATCTTAGGTATCTGTCACCACAATATTTAAGATACAAACTGTAAGGATTATGTTTTAAAATGGCTCCTGAAGTTAACATTGCCTTTAAGTAAAGAGGACTAAAATTACATGTAAAAATAAAGCTGCTAAAATTGTTTTGATCTTGTAATACAGAATATTAGGAAGGTTCTTAATGTAATTACAAACCCCAATATTCAATTCCTCAACTTAACTTCTTCCAAAAGGAAATCAACTCTCTGCAATTTCACATCCGTTATCAGACCTAATTCTGTGGTAGACTTTTTGAAGTCAATTAGAACACTTGCTCAATAGTGTGAGCAAGGGGTCTGAGACTGTCCCTATACAATTAATATTTCATAACACTACACAGTTCAATCATTGGAATTCTTTTAATAGAAGTATATTCTGCACACAACAAAGCAACCAACAGAACTCTAAATTACAATGTACTGTGGGACTAAATTACTTCCTTGACTTCCTTAAAGATTTAATGATAAAAAAATAATAATCAAAAAACAACAATAGTAAGGACCAGAGCCCGGCATTATTTCAGCCCTTCTGTGGTGCAAAGCACTCAGAAAACTGCCCTTACTGAGCCGATAAGGATTCCTTAGATGTCAAAGAGCTAGTATAGCCAGCTTTATGTCACCACCACTTGCCCCACACTGTAGAAGACATTTCAGGAAAACGGTTGAGGGTGTGGATGGGGCTGGAATGCTTTGTTGCTCAAGTGATCCCCCAGCTAGTGTAACAGCCTCTTGGGAGCAATTATCAAATGGCACATATTGCAGCATCGCTGAGGCTACTCTAACTTGTGCTGGAACTTGAGCCAGCCTCTGGCTGCTGCAGGGACCAGTGGGGCACAAAGGTGAGTGGCCGCCTTCTAACTGAGTGGGAAGATAGTGAGTGATGAAGAAATTTTGGTTGTTAACTGAAGTCCTCTGAAATATTCATATTTAACTCTTTGTTTGGGAACACCTCTGGTAAAAAACCAATGAAAGCAAGTGGCTCTTTGTGAAGGGAATGGGTTTGATTCCATTTACCACAATATTAGCCCCAGTTCCTTTTTATATGGCTACAGTCAAGATATCAACAGATTCTGCCAACATCCAAGGCAGACATCATGATATCAGTCTGTATTCAGCCATACGCTCCATTTTCACAAGACCAGTTTATACAGGGGCCAGCATTCAACTACTTTGTATTTTCATCTGTTTAAAAAAAAAATCACTACTCCTCAGTTAGACTTACCTGTAACTGTCCAACAAGAATGCTCCCATCAACTACAGAGATGAAACATCCTTTAGTCAGGACAGGAAACAGCCCAAACTAGTCCAGATGAGGCAGAAGTTCTCAGAGCAATACATAGCTTTTCTATTTCCTCTCCTTCCATGCAACACTCAACACTCTGCCTTTCTGACATGTTCAACTTCAGATCCGCCACAGACAGACATCATTCCTGAAATTGTGATCTCAAGCTTGGAACTGGAAAGTGCTGATAATAGGCTACCAGGTCAACCAAGGACAGATGTCTCTCTGCTCTGCACAATCTTCTACTTCTCACTGCCTCTTCTCCAGTCAGATGGAGAGAAGATATTTCCAGGGGCAGCAGCAATTTATTTTAGTTTTTAGCTGGTTAACAGGATTAATTCATTCAAGTTTCATATCTCCTTAGTGCATCAGAAAACCTAACCACAAATCAATCATCATCATCATTGTTGCTCAAAAGGGGAAAGAACCACTAGCTTCTCTCACAACTCAAGACCAGTTGGTAATTGCTTATTCTATTAGAAGCCAGAAGACCTCAAAACAACTCCATCTCCCGATTATTGCAGATAGCCCAGAACAACATCTGACCAACAGCTATAAGCTTTATAAAATTTTGTGTATAGTACATTAAAAATTACATTGAAAGGGTTAATTCCATAATATGCTGAAATAGTAACCTTAATGAAACAACATTACAGGCCAATCATTTGGGAACAATTATTTTAAAGCACAATACCCTTCTCTACCCTGAAAGAGCAGGATAATGGAATGTTATCTCCCCAAAGTCTACTCACTGTAAACAACCTATCTTTCCTGGCTGAATGAAAAAGCTGTATAAACACACTGCAATCAAATCTACTATAGCTGATGGAAATCCTTTGTTTAAGCAATCTAAAAAATGCCAATATAATACAAATACGATAAAGAGGAGTTCTTAATAACACAACTTTTGTATTTACAGTATTCTAAGCAGCACGTAAACCTGCATTGGGTATACAAAGGGCACATTTTTTTCTAGACTGACAGCATGCTTAGTTCTCTCATTTACACCACACTGCAATAACATAAAGAGGGGTTTACCATTAATCCAGGTTTTACTACAAAGCATCCAGTTATTTCTCTGTCAAACACTGGCAAGAGTGCCAAGTGTCTGTCATCCAATTCAGGGGATTAAGTCTTCTTTTATAGTGTGATACTTGTACCAATTTATAAAAATACAGATATAGTTTCTTAGAGCTGGTCACACTCTATATTTTGGCCAGGATTCATGCCGCAGAGGTTGAATATGACAGCTGGCAGGAAGCTGAGGGGAGAATACATCCTCCCCCTTTTCAGTCACCACATTTCAGTTGCCATAGTAATTAATCCTCAATTGAATGGCTGTCTTTGTACATTTCTTTTCAGTAAAACTTTAAGTAAACTTAAGTTGAAAACATGCAGTTGACTGGAAAAAAAAAAAAAAATACACACAACTCGAAGGCTCCATATAACCCACAGGTACAGTACAAGTTTTGTGACTAAAGCATTTCCATTTATTGAGAGCAAATTAGCTCTAATGTAGGATATTATCAGTTTTTCAAAATACTTAAATATACCCTGTCCCTGTTTTTATAATTGTTCTGTGAAGTAAATTTCCCCTTCTTCAAATTCTTTCCCCCCCCCACTGCTTTTTTTTTTAAAAAATCAGCTTTAAAAGAGCTAAAGAAAGGCCATCTCAGACCCCTGTACTTTTGAATTTTCATGTAGACTGTTTTTGCCAATTAACACAGAAATTAATTAGGGAATTAATTATGGAATCCAGATATTCATTTCAGAATAGACTGGAAACAGTAGAAGAGGATATTTCATCTTGGCTCTGGGAGGCTTTTATTTCTTTTATGTTTAACTAAAAAAAAAAGTTCACTAATAAGAGTGCAAGTTATCCAAAAAAGCAAAAGAATATTAAGGGAAATAAATCATGAACACCCACCACTGAAAATCAGCCAGGTTCCTACAGTCTTTAGTCACCCTGCGCATAAGAGGAATGGAAATGCAAACTGTGCAAATATTTAGTGGGCATGTCAGCTCTGAAGAAATATGTGAACACCTATATTTTCTCCCTACTATTCACCTCACTCCAAGAGGAATGTGTAAAAGCTTGGTTTTGTTATTTGCATAGCTGTCATGACTTTTGGTCTTTGTCTTCAGTAAGGTTGAAATCAGTGAGGGTTAATGATGGTCTGACATGGGCTCTTCATCTTTACTAAAATGATGGCTACAGAAGACCACACCATTCAATCTACTGCTTCATTTGCACTGAATATTTTTCCCCCTTCAGAAACTTTTTCCATTTGAATATACTTCCTTTCCATCTGATTTCACCCCCGGCAGAGAATACAAACGCAGGTTTTCTTTGTAATGTATGGCGACACATTGTTAATGGCGGTAAATTCCCCTTGTAATAATGTCAGTATTTTAAGCAAGTTTGTGGTTGTTTGTGCACTGACAACAGAAGTATGAATCATTTTTATGTAAACAAATGCTGAAGACGATGGGGCCTCTGGATCCCATTAAATTAGTTGAGGATGGGCAAAGCACTGTAAGGTGTGGAAAAATTAGCAGGGAAACTATTTACTTCAAGAGGAACCTTCTTCACTCAGACTTGTTCTATGGACCTGCTCTCTTCTAGGCTTTCAATTTTGGAATGGTCAATAAGAGATCTACTGTGTGTTATAAAGTCCAAAGTCCTTCCTACCTGTATCTGATTACTAGAATTTTGTTGGACTCTACTATTACTCTGTCCAAAAGACCTTCAAAATAGTTTGCCTTCTTTGACCTTAGTTTCCAAAAGGATTTAGTTTGGCTTTAAAGATTTATATTTATACAAAGAAACATTGGATAAAGTATATTCATTGCAAATCTGGATAGAGTTTAATCTCTATTTCTTGTTTAGGACAGTTAGAACTAATACAATTAAATATACACTATTACTTTTAAAATTGGGATAGAGGACTCAAAGCTTCAAGCTGGTTTTTTAAATTTCAGATTTTAGTCTTTATATTAAGAATGTTATGACAGATTCTAAATTTCAATAGTTTGATATGTGTTTGCCATTCATTATTTTAAATGCTGAGTACAGTTGCTCGCTTTAAAAGGCTAAATCAAGCCCTTGCAGATTAAATGTAGGTTAAAAAAACAAGACAAAACAAAGAACAGCTTGGTGTATCGCAAACAAATAATAAGACTCAAGCTTGCTACAACCAAGCCCTTTCAAGTCTATTTACTATTCAGGAACTCATCTTCCTGAGCAGGTGAGGTAGCCCATAAGCCCATCCAGCTGCTCACAGCACAGCTCCTTCTCCCAAGCCACCCATTTCTCCACTAAGGGAACAGCCTTCATGGTTGCTGTAATCCACTCCAGCTGAGACACTTTCTGCTTTTTAGTGCATGCATTAATCCCTTCTTTACTTCTCAGGTACACAGGATTGATAAACCCATTCACACTCAGTACATGAATGAAAAGTGTCTGTGTATACTCAGCTTTTCTTATTTCCTCTGTTGATTGATCTTTTGCTGCAGTCGTGTTCATCCAGCTACCATATTAGCTATTGTTTTTTCAGTTTGCATTTGGCTGAATTCTTGCTACAGAGCATTCATATAATAATTCATGTATTGGTTTAATCAAAGAACGATATAATATAATCTGAAGAAAACTCAGACTGTAAATATTCTCACAGCATGTTGTCTTGACTCATAATTAGGGCTGTTGATTAATTGCAGTTAAACAATTAACTCAAAAAAATTAATTGCAATTAATTGCAGTTTTAATCGCATTGTTAAACAACAGAATACCAATTGAAATTTATTAAATATTTTTGGATTTTTTCTACATTTTCAAATATATTGATTTCAGTTACAACACAGAATACAAAGTATAGAGTGCTAACTTTATATTATTATTTTGATTACAAATATTTGCCCTGCAAAAATGATCAACAAAAGAAACAGTATTTTTCAATTCACCTCATACAAGTACTGTAATGCAATCTCTTTATCGTGAAAGTATAACTTACAAATGTTAATTTTTTTTGTTACATAACTGCACTCAAAAACAAAACAATGCAAAACTTTAGAGCCTACAAGTCCACTCCGTCCTACTTCTCGTTCAGCCAATTGCTAAGACAAACAAGTTTGTTTACATTTACAGGAGTTAATGCTTCCAGCTTCTTATTTACAATGTCACCTGAAAGTGAGAACAGGTGTTCGCATGGCACTTTCGTAGACAGCATTGCAAGGTATTTATGTGCCAGGTATGCTAAACAATCGTATGCCCCTTCATGCTTCGGCCACCACTCCAGAGGACATGCTTCCATGCTGATGACGCTCATCAGAAAAATAATCTGTTAATTAAATTTGTCACTGAACTCCTTGGGGGAGAATTGTATGTCCCCTGCTTTGTTTTGCCCGCATTCTGCCATATATTTCATGTTATAGTAGTCTCAGAAAATGACTCAGCGCGTTATTCATTTTAAGAACACTTTCACTGCAGATCTGACAAAACACAAAGAAGGTACCAATGTGAGATTTCTAAAGATAGCTACAGTACTCGACCCAAGGTTTAAGAATCTGAAATGCCTTCCAAAATCTGAGAGGAATGAGGTGTGGAGCATGCTTTCAGGAGTCTTAAAAGAGCAACACTCCGATGCGGAAACTACAGAACCCGAACCACCAAAAAAGAAAATCAACCATCTGCTTGTGGCATCTGACTCAAGATGGTGAAAATGAACATGCTTTGGTCTGCACTGCTTTGGATTGCTATCGAGCAGAACCCGTTATCAGCATGGACGCCTGTCCCCTGGAATGGCGGTTGAAGCATGAATCTTTAGTGCATCTGGCATGTAAATATCTTGCGATGCCGGCTACAAAGGTGCAATGAGAACATCTGTTCTCACTTTCAGGTGACACTGTGAACAAGAAGTGGGCAGCATTATCTCCTGCAAATGTAAACAAACTTGTTTGTCTGAGGGATTGGCTGAACAAGAAGTAGGACTGATCGAACTTGTAGGCTCTAAAGTTTTACACTGTTTTATTCTTGAATGCAGATTTTTTTGTACACAATTCTACATTTGTAAGTTCAACTTTCATGATAAAGAGATTGCACTACAGTACTTGTATTGGGTGAACTGAAAAATACTATTTCTTTTGTTTTTACAGTGCAAATATTTGTAATAAAAATCAATATAAAGTGAGCACTGTACACTTTGTATTCTGTGTTATAATTGAAATCAATATATTTGAAAACGTAGAAAATATTTAAATAAATGGCATTCTATTATTGTTTAACAGTGCGAATAATCACGCAATTAACTGCAATTAATTTTTTTAATCGCTTGACAGCCCTACTCATAATATATACTGTTTCTCCACCTTAAATCTAATTTTCTCAAGGGTGACAGAAATAAAGAAATATCTCCAATCAAGCCTAATTTTCCCGAAGCATTTTATTTCTTGCTCTAAAATTCAGCTACTGCAGTTGACTATTTCCTTGGTGTGTCTTAGACATCTTTTAATATTTTTGTATCCCTTTCTTTTAGAGATATAACTATTTTCTATCAGAAATGTGTTTATAAATTTCAGCTTTATAAAGTTGAAAGTGTAACATTACACACACATTATAAAAAACATTAATTTAACATGAAGAAGTTGGCATGGAAAAGGGAATAGGAAGGGATATTTTGTTAATGCCCAGGAGAAGAGACTGATCTGCTACAGGAAAGAAAATCAGATTATTCTGATGGTCAATCCTTCTCCAAAGATGCTTAGGGAAAAAAAAAAAAAGCTGAAACTGTAAAAACAAAACAAAAAAATCCTACCCCGCCAAAAAACAAACCCAGAACAGATATTTAAGAGGCCAGAGGTAAAATGTAACACACTACAGATTTTTTCATGCTATGTTGTACATGAGTTGAGGAATCAGCTGAGAGGACTAAGATCTACAGGAGATACCAAAAGAGAAATTCACAAAAAAATCCCTATATTAAAAAAAATCAGATTAAGGAGTGTGAACATAGAAATCAAAGAGAACATTAACTCATATGGAAACTTCTGGTAAACAGATGGCAAGGCAGTGCTTCTGAAGAGCAGAGTCAAATCTTTCACGAGAACATTCAGTTGTTCTGTCAAAATCTTCTAACCTTGTTTTGAGAACTATGAGAATAAAATGAACATACCAAAAAAATTCTACCAGGATTAAACTTGAAACTCCCCATGACTCCACAAGATTTTTTCATTAAGAATTTTGTTTGGTTGATAGTACTTCAACCTGTTTTTAAGAACACTAGAGTAATTTGCATGTTTCTTTTCTTGACTATTCCTCATTTGATTCCTCACAATTTTCTTTGCAGTATTTGTCACGGCACCTAACTGTAATATTACAATATCCTAAACTGACTGAATAAGTGAAAAATAAATAGCAAAAAGAAATGAATACCAGAGCAAACAATTTGTTTTTCATACAAAGTCCTGGTAATAAAAATAAAGAAACAAGGAAAGGAGAAAACAGAAAAAGTAGCAGCAGAGTTGTTTCTAAAAGTGGATAATTTTTCAAAGTTTTCTACGAGGCATTAGCAGCTCTTTAAGAAGAGCATGTGAAACTCAGAGTTCTACATTTTAGAAGAGACAGACATCTAGCAATTACTGCTAAATTAATGCCTTTACGTCAGAGTAAAAACAGGAAATGAAGTCAACTGGCAGTTTTCCCCACCATTATTGATGTTTTCCTTCCTACTTAGATCTCCAAGTTAATTGATGTTACTGTTGCTTCTGGTTTAAGAAACCAGATACCCTTGAAACATATCGATTGACAAACTAACCAGAGATAAATTAATTTGTAACACCTGTGGGCATGACAATTCTGAACTTGGATGTAATGAGAAACAAATTATATGAACAACAGAAAAGCCTCTAAACTCTCGTAGCCTAATATCTGAGATACAGCTGTCGTTAGAGTCATTAAGCCCCACTACTCTCCTCAATTTTTTCTTTCATTTGCATTCTAGTGATGTTGTCAATCCTGGCTATTAGGGGCTGGGGTCTTTCTGTGGTATTCTTGAGTATTTTTATTTGATGGTCTATTTAGGGGAGAGATTCAAATGCAAATACTTTTACTACAGAAAAGATCTCACTTATTGCTGATTGGCTTAGTTTGATCTTCCCAGCATAATATTGCTGCAACACCCCTTGTTAATAGAACAATTAATTACCGTACATCAATAGTACTGGAAGCACACCTCTTAATGAGGAAATGCATGGAAATGACCTAATATATGTAGATCCAGACTAGAGTTTTTGCCTTGAGTTAAATGATTGTTAGTTTATTCATGGTAGTTAAACACATCTGTGAAGACTAAACTGAATGTACCCCCAAGCATTTGCTCTAGGCTACTAACATTTGTGGTTCCTGGAGATCAGTCTAGGGGAACTACAGATATTTGTAGTATGCAATAAAATGACTGGGGAATGGTCAGATTAATCTTTACAAATAGATAAATTGATGGTGTCCATCTAAATCCAAATTAAACATGAACCCCCCAACCAAAAACCTGGATGTGAACATTCCCACTTAAGTGTCTGAAATCTGGATCCAAATCAGAATGCCCCAGCATTCAGGAATGCAGATTAAAACCAATAAAGAATAGGTTTGAAATATAAACTTGAAGCTTTATCAGAGTTTAGACTCAGGCTTATCTCTATTCCAAATGTAATTTAACATGAAACATAATGGCTATAAAGCATAAAAACAGTCATCACTACAAATTAAGCAGATGTTAGAAATGCTCTCAATAAGCTTGCATTCAATTTTCAACTTCAGACTTAAATTAACAAAGACTACACTAACCCATAAAGTTGAATTAATCACAATAGACATTTTGACATAAAAAGCTCTTTCTGCAAACTTGTATTTGACTTTGTAAGTGATTCTAACTAAAACACTTTTCAGCCCTAGTGAAGGATATCATGAAGGTTAACCTTCTCTTCTGGTAACTTGCTACTTTATTAATTAGACCAAAGGCAAACTGAAGATTCCAGGTCTCAAACCAAGTCCTATTACCAGAGAAAATGTGGCACCGAATTAGATTTCAGGTATCCAATCTCTGTTCTAAAACAGATAAGCATATTACTTCTGAGACAGTCTTACAGAATCCAGCAGAGGGTGCTGTTCAACTCAGTTCCCAACACCTTCAAGGCTGACCAATACAGAAATAGCCGCAGTATGTTATTTTATTAGGCCTCCACTTGAAACTCCTCCTCCTCCTCCTCCCACCATCAGTGGCTTTGATCATTCATGGTGGCCATTAACAGAAAATCAAGTTTGAAGAAAGAATAAGGAGGATAAAAATAGAACAAAACAACATTTCCCAAATCCTTCTCTTTACCTTGGCACAGTAGACTGCTATATTAGCAGGGAGCTGGGAAAACTGCTTCAACTCAAACACATCTCGCACTGCCCAGTTACTCATCTGATTCTCAGCCTTGCTTGATCCAACCACATTCTGGTTTGAATGAATATAAGCCACTTCTTGAACACCATCTAATACATGAGAAGAAAGGTATAATCAAACGCTTTTGGCCATTCCAAAATACTGCATGGGTAGATCAGCTCTATTATAGATATGTATTGCAATTTTAAAAGAAAAGCTAATAAAGTTAATGTGGAAATCCTAAATTTTGTTAGGCTGTAACTTAGGCCCAGATTTTTAAAGGTATTTAGGCATTGCTGCACTCAGCGTTGCAATGGCTAACTGATTTAGGAGCTTAAGTCTCATTTTCAAAAGGGATTTAGGAGCCTAAATACCTTCAAAAAATCTAGGGCTTTGTCCTTAAATCCTTCAGTTGTGCTAATATCCATTTAAATGCTGCAACCATTTTAGTAAATTTCCTTTTACATACCGAGAAATGACAAACTTTGTTCCAAGGCACCCAAAGTTTTTAAAAGATGAATGCTCAAAGTTAAGGACTAATTGCCCCAACTCCTCCATATTATACATACTACCAATACCACAGTACATATTTCAAATAATATTCAGTGATAATATTACCAGTTACTGATAACAGGAAAAAGTTAACATTATGGTGAGAACTGATTTATTCATTCCCAAATTAGAAAATGTAATTGTATCATACATTAATGCACCTTTTTTGTAGTGATTGCAAATGTTTAGCAAAATAGAAATATATGCATACAGTAGATTCTGCTTATTAGCCACCCCTGGATTGCCAACAAAAAGTTGCCATTATCTGGCAGTTGCCAATAAGCAGAAGGACAAGTTTGTGGGACTGCAGCCAGAGAAGGAAGTGCTGGGATGAGTTTTCTCTGGCTGTACTCCCCAAATCTGCACTGGGGTAGGCAGCAACGGAGAGGGTGGCTGCAGCTTGGATGCTGGGGCTTTCTGAGGGGAGGAGAAGCTGTGGGTAGGACAGTGTCAGGAGAACAGGGGTGCTGGGAACTTGTAGAGCTGCATAGTACCTCTCCTTGTGGGCTGGTATGGGAGGCTGCGGGGAGGAGGAGAGCAGTGGTGAGAAGTACCTTGCTGCTCTGTGTGACCTCAGCACCCCCAACTCCCTGTGGAAAGCCTTGGCATCGAGGCTGCAGCCCCAACTCCACAGTGCTGCCCCACCCACAGCCTCCCCTCCTAGCTTGCAGGGCCAGGACTCCGGTAGAGGTCCCCCAGTGGGCGGGGCTGCAGGTGCAAGCAGGTCTGCAAGGCTGCAGCAAGGGAAGGCATTTCCCTGCATTTTCTTCCTAGGCTGCTGCCATACAAACCAGCTGGGGTCTTTATTCCAAAAAAACTCAATAAAGCATCATGCCGTTGCCAATCCCATTAACAATCTGAATCCCATTAACATTAATGTTAATAGCATGGGATTGATTCCCAGCAAAATGTTGCTATTATGCAGCATCCACTGTATTGCAGAGTGGCCCACCAAATCAGAAGAGACAAGGATAAAAATAATCAGTGAAATCAACAAGGCCTATAAAAAGGGAAGGACAATATTAAAGAACTCTTAATAAATCAGATATAAACAAGGACAGAGTGACACCTTTAATATACCTGCAAAAAACTTCTCCATATTAAATTGTACCACTAAATTACTGAACAAAAACTCTTAATTTTACAATCACCTAAAAAATTGTCCAGTGATCCCACATTTTCTTCTTGATTGACACATGCTCTCTTACTTCTAGAGGTCTTATGCACACGAGAGTGACTGGGTGTCGACACTGTAACTGAGGCACCTCTAACACGGCAGGCTGATTTGGGGTCAAACTGAATTCTGCGTCTCTGTTTTTTGTGCTTATGACTTTGCTTACTTAAGTGAATTTTCTTGACTGGTGAATCATCTTCAGAGGATGAAAATTCACCTATATTCTGTGAATCCGTTTCCTTTTCTCCATTGTTTGGCTTGTTCGCCTGCAGCACAGTTTTGGAAGAGTTACAGAACTCCTTATTTCGGTCACATTTTTGTCTCAACCCAAGAGCAGTGAAGGCTTTCTGGTTTCTTGATTTGGACCATATGGGTATTTCAAGATCATCAGACTCATCACTTATGTCACTAGTGCCTTTCACATATGTTGTGATTTTTTGGGCATTTTTCCAAGACTTTGTTTTGGTAAAGACTGACCCAGTATTACGGAACAGAGATTGTTTACAGGCCAAAGAGTCTCCATTAGGTGTATGTTTAGTGGTCTTTTCTGTATCTGACCCTTCCAATTTTTCTGATACAGCCTCGCATCTTTTAACATTTTTAGCAGGAGCAGTTTCTTGGTGAGCTGGAACTTGGGAAGGAAAAATGATATCATCACTCTCTTCAGAGCTGCCTTCAGTCTCCATGACTACACCAATTTCCTTTGAAATGCACTGATCTTCATTTTTATTTTCAATGTCCTTTTTTCCCTCAGAGTCAGAAGAAACAGGCCAATCTGGGGCTACAATCACACAACGCATATCTTGTTTTTCAGTTTTATTTGGTGACTCAGTGGTTCTCTGATGTCTCAAAATACTGTTATAGTTTCTACTTTTCTGAAGACCAATGCACTTGACATCTACATTTGATCTTTGGCCCACAGACAAGGCATCTGTGCTTTCTTGATCAGATGCACCATTACTATCAATGACCTCAGTAGCTTTAGTTCCTCTCTCTAACAGTTTAGGAAAACCACACTGCATTAAGGTGAGCTGTTTCTGTGAAATTAGCATGTCATTTGCATTGCAAAATCTGCTTTTTTTTGTTTTTGAGCTTCCCACAAGTTCATCATCACTAAAGTCACTATAAAAATCAAATTCCTCTTTCTCCAGTTGTTCTCTAGATTTGAGAGGAGCTTTATCTTCTTCACAACCTGGCTCTGCATGCTAAAAAAAAAAAAAAAAAATACTGAAAATCACTGTCTCAGAAGTTAACATTACAACGAAACAAAAAAGCTATTTAAAATATATGTAGAACAACAATGTCTAACTTTGACTCGCTAATACAGAAAATGGATTTTCACTAAATTATAAAACCCAATCTATACAAAAATAAGTATATATTCAATACACAGATAGGAAGCTTTGGTATGCAATACAATATTTAACCAAATAATAGCATGTGTATTATGACCAAAAAAACCCCACCAATATTAGTAAACTGTGTTAAATATTTGGGACAATAACACATACTACCTATTGTTTACTTGTTTGCATTTGTCCAGTAAACATACTGTTACATTTACAGTTTGAACTCATTTTGGTGCAACTTTCAAGTTGTTTAAGTTGAAAAGCAACTCAACAGTCCAAACCAAAACACTACATAATCAAATCATTTATAAGGAAAACACATAATAGGGTGGTCAACCTTTTAGGATTTGGGGGCCAATGCTCCCATTTATAATGCTTTAAAGAGCTGTGCACACAACCTTCTACTCTAGAATCACTTAAGGACTATTGTCGCCAAGCACACATCATCTAGCCAAGTACAAAACTGAAGAAGTTCAGAAAACAGGAACAGAACTATGTACAGTAAGTACATAAATATTTCAAAATATATGTGGAAGGTAACTACAGAAGGGTAAATTATTACGGTCTTATCTGCATAGTAAAGCTTTACTAGCTATACCAATATAGTTATCCTGGCATAACTCATTGTCTTGACATGCTTATTCTGGTATAAAAGTAGTTTTCTTTATTTAGCTTAAACCCCCTTCCCAAATGAGAAATTAAACTGCAAAAGGCCACTCTACCATCAGAATAAGAGAATCCGCATGGAGGTTACACTGGTATACACAATATCACTGTAAATTCATATCTCTGGTTACACAAAAAACCCCAACCAACAAAACAACATTTTCCTATGAAGATCCGGCTTAAGAGATTGTGGCCAATTTACAGTACAAGTCAACTCAGTGGGGGCACAAACACACAATAAGGTTATATGTATTTTTTGCCTAGTTTATAGCTATATTTAATCCCTCTACCCCACTCCCTAACTGCTCACCACAAATATAAAACAAAAATAATCCTTCATAGCCAAATAGATACAAAGTTCATGGATTCAAAGATTAAAATTATGATACAGACACAGTTTATTTTATTGCAATTTAAAATCCAGTATAACTCCAAAATGGACTCCATTATAACTAACAACACAGTAATATGTATGTGCATATTTACCGGCAAAGTTGAAAAAACTATTCAGTTAAAAGAAAGTTCTCTTATTTATAAAGAGCAAAATTCACCCAAGTGCAGAAGGCCTGTAAACTCTTCACAGGAAGCGGTGCTGGCCAAAAGACAATGCAGCTGAACTAATGCACCCCTGCATGTTGCAAAATGGGGGCTCCAAACCATTTCTCCAAAAGCCAGTAAGGAACAGGTTATTAAGATGGCCTGTTGGAGGGGTTACTGGATCTGCAATTATATGGATCAAGCAGCCCAAACCACTTGCACAGGAGATCTGACCACTATATCAGTTACTAGGCTTTAGCATACTGACTATCATTAATAGTTATGCCTCTGATTGGCTAAACCACCCAAGTGGTTGCAAAAGTCAGCAGACTGGCTCTTAAGCCCAGCAGCAGCATTCAGGGGCTGCTCAAAGCATTTGCTCACAGCTGTGATAGCTTCTGTGCCAGCTTGTTCCAGCCCTGTTCCTGCCTTGGCCCCAGCCATGCCTCTTTCCAGGTAACCCTGTCCTGACTTCAGTTCTAATTACGACACCCAGCCTGACACCCAGTCTAACCACAGAGCACAAACGAGTCTCTGACATACCCTTCCCCCCCCCATCCAAGGACCAATTATTTGGGCTTTGTGCAAAAGAGTGAATTTTACTTCAAATTCTCTGTCGAAAGTACAGTAGGAGGCAGCTCCTCAGTTGGTGTGAACAGACACTAAAGTCACTGGGGCTAGGCCGACTTACATCAATTGAGGTTCTGGTCCAACAAATCATTTGTCAAATAAGCCATTCAGAATACAGCAATTCAACTACAGCTCAGTGAGCAACTGTCCCTCTACATCAACAGTATCCATTAACAAAATATATACACACATGACAGTCTGATGGTATTTAAGAAATACTGTAGAGGCATTATGATGGGATATTACCACAGACTAAACATATTAACAGAAGTTTGCCTGATATTCATTATCTTCTTGCAGATTCTAACCAAAGGCAGCAAAAGACCATCATGTTGCAGCAATGTTCTCTTTCTGATAATATCCCTTACATACTGTATCTTTTAAAAATGTCGTGTCTAGTTATTGTCAAAGATGTTTGCTCAACATACTAGCTGGAACGAGAGGAGAAAATAGCACCCACATTCCATGTTGTATGACATGCACAAAGACAACTCACCATTTCTAACCTGCATGATGGTGGCTCCTCCTTTAGCCACGTAGTGGCTGTCATGACTCCTGCTTCCACTTGACCCTCCCTCTAAAAAAGAAAAGATGCAAGCAAGGCAAGCTTTATAATAAAAATTACCAACACAATAAGGCAGCATGTGTGGTCTTCAAGGTAAGATGGGTAGACAGGGCAAAGCTTAATTTTTCTGTCTTTATCTGGAAGTGCACATGTTCAAGAGTAAAATGGCCACTCACACTTAAGGCCCAAACAAATTGCCACACTTTAGTTGATGGAAAGACTCAATGGCAGTTAGATCAGGCCTCTAATGAGTAAGAAAACTGACATATTATACATATTGAGCAGATCCTACACACATCCAAAATTTTACTATTTTTAAAACATTTTTTGCAGACATAGTATTTTCATCACTAAAGACTATTTAAAGCACATACCAAGACAGAATTGTTTTCCTCCTAGCAAAACAGATTTGAGTTGGAGTATCCCAAAGTGCAAAACAGGTATCTTTCCCAAAATATGGCTAGGCAGATTTTGTTTATAAACTTTCTAGAAACATTCACTTTTGGCTGAGACTGTGCCTAAGAAGCTTTCTCGTTAAAGTTAAATTACTAAGAATGCTTGTGATGGGGTCCTGGCTTCCGCAGTTTAAAAGAGTTCTTAACACAATGGGCCAACTTCAGAGGCAATGTATCCCATATTATAAAATTAGACTCCTTTATCCACATGCAAGGGTAAAGAATTTTAAATCGGGGTATCTTACTCATCAAGAAGCCGAAGCAGGTATAAACAAATTGCGTGAAAGTGCACAGTGGCTTACATTATCTTAGAGAGTCTTCTTGCATCTTTGTATTAAAGATTTTGTTCATTTGCTACACTAACCTTTTAGTCCATAGCATGTGACTTATACCAGCTTAGCTCCTAACCTCCTCCTCATACGCCACAAACTAGATTGAGGAGTGATACATAAGGGGTGGAGGTGTCAGATATGAGAAAGAAAAATAGTTTCAGGGAATCTTATTTGGTAAAACATACATACTGTAGACATAAAGAGGTGCATATTATGCATACTTTACCTCATTCAACACCACCCTCTGAATCTGGCTCAATACAGTGTTTGAGAACAACCAAAACATAGGGATTTAAGAATGGAATGCCCCACTCAACCTTTTTAAGGCTGTATTTTTAAATAATGTATGCATATGACACATAAATGCAATAATTCTATGATATGAAACATGTCTATCCACCCCAACTAATAGCCATTAAACAGAAGGTTAGCAAGATCAGAACACTTTCTTTATAGTAAAAAAGTATTTTAAATTTGATTTAAAGGACAAATACTGTATCTGATAAATAAAATACATCTGTGTACACAGATGAATAAATGCAGAAGTATCACAAAATCAGTTTTGGTATTTTTATTAGGAACAGAAATGAATTTCTTTGAGTTCTTGGCAAGTTTTAATAAGACCACATTTTCCATATTTTTGTTTATTTTAGAGGAATTATTTTGATGTGCCTAAAAGTGAGAAACTCACAGCCCTACATTAAAGCACAATGTAGGCATTTGTTGTTTCAAGTTTCACCATACTGCTTTGCATGGCACTACATTCATATCTATGGTAAAATGCTTCAAGAGGAAAAAATATGTAAAGCTAATGTCCAAAAGTCAGAAGGAAAGCTTCACACCTCCAGGATGTCTTTTGTAAGGCAGGACCCCTGGGTTCGAAGCTTGAAGAGGTTATGGATCCCAAAAAGCTCGCCTTGATGTTCCTTTGATCCTTGCACTGCCTCAAAATATCGCTTGGCATTTTCACTTCCAACTACCGCACAGTGAAGTTGCTAAAACAGAATAACGCACGAGATTTCAGAAATGTTTGCTCCAATCATATGTCAGAATTTCCTGGCATTCACAGTATATATGCAGCTTTAGTTAAAGGAGGCAGAAATACCTAAGGAAGGATATTTTGTTTTTATTTACCTGGCAGATGTTGCCATTGTGGTATAATATTAATCTGACTAGTTTTACTGAATAGGAAAGTAAAACAAAACAAAAAATTTCTAAGCCTTCTACTTCATTGTTTTATGCCTAACACTGGAAACTTGCTAACTTATTCTTGAGTATCAGTACTTCACTGCATCGTGCCTGTTTACAAATAATTTATAAAAAATATTTAAAGACTGAATAACAATAATTTAAAGTACACCCAGAGTGAAAAAGAATATGGTCACTGAATCACGAATGATCTGGAAAAATTTAAATTCTGATCCACTCTGATTAAACTGAATGTACAAATGACTAATAAGAGCCACCACTGTGTTGGAAACAGTTAAGTAAATAGTGCATCAGATAAAATTTAAACATTCTTGAAATCAGGTAGGTTGAGCTATGCTTCAAGTGACGTCAAGTGTTCAGTACAAATGTAACTGACATCCTTTGCACGAACAGCAGGAAGAAATGATGGCTTTTACTAGACCTATACAATTTTTCTATAACTCTGTCCCTAGGAAGTTGGTAGCCTTTGAGGGCTACTTAAAGGTCATCTAGGACTATGCAGCTGCTTTCAAGGGAGAAGTACCCCTCTGAAATAGTCATCAGTCACAAAGGCAAACTATAGCTGGATTGACCCCTAACTTTGCTAGGTGCAATGTACATTTTTCTCTAAGAACATAGTAGCAATCATGATCATAGTTAAGGTTGTACCACAGATTTCAGATTAACTAATTAATATTGTTTACTTAATTTTATATTTTTGTTCTACTTGTTTTATATTCTGAATTACTATTGGTTGTACATGTTTTTCCCCCCCCACTGTTCCACTAATAAAAAAATGCCAAAGTAATTTCAAAATCAAATGCACCCTTCAATAATTTCATCTTTAGACAATACAACACAAAGCATTACAGATAGACTGCTTTTCAAAAAATCAATTACTTACACATATTAAAACATTGACTAAATACAGAGTAGACAACCTATAGGTCTATTTGAGGATGCACTTGCACGTATAGAGAAAGCCACATGTCCAAGTGCTGTCATGTTTGTGTGTTCTCTTTAATGGTCACAATAGGTTTTTATACTCTTTATCAACACTTGTTGAAAAACTCTGGGAAATCGTGGGCCTAAGTAGGTGCTCAACTGTCAATGTAATTCAAATCTAGATGTAAAAACCAGCCTTGGATTTCCAATGATTTTGTCTGTAGACTAATTCTGTGCAAAACATACTTGGCCAAAAAATTTCAGCAAGTTCTGGATAATCAGGTCAAAATTTTGAGCAGGTTTCTGTCAATGCAGACATAAGATTTGTAGGTTCCTCACTTCCACATGCAAAAGCCTACATATGGGCAGACAAATCAGGTAACTGCACATGCAATTCGCAGTTAGGTACCAGTTTACCTGTTTGTACAGATATACAGGTGTTTACAGACCAATCTGGCTGTTGATTTTAAGGGTGCATTACTGGTAGGGTTACCAGATAGCAACTGTGAAAAAACGGGACAGGGGGTGGGGGGTAATAGGCGCCTATATAAGAAAAAGTCCCCAAAAACAACACTGTCCCTTTAAAAATGGGTCATCTGGTCACCCTAGTTAGTGGAGATCTAATGAAAATCTGAGCCTTAGATTTGCGCATCTTAACTGACCATTCTTATAGTTAAGAGACAGATGTTCAAAGTTATATGCATATAGCTGTATGCATACATATAAGCTCAGCTACGTGAATAGGTACCTGATTGGTCAGAGTTGTGTAAATAGCCTGTCCCTTCCAAATACATCAGTTTTGCATTCAGTAGTAACATGCATATGTACATACACAATTTCATGCACAGATCTGTGCAAGTCTGGCCCTAAACATTCCTGCTAAAATTAAAATGTAGTGCTTTGTGAGAACTTTTACAAAGCTGGTAGAAAGAATGCCTTATACTGTACTAATGTCTTTGTAAAGTCATCTGAAAATTTTGTACATAAACAGCACATAATTTTCTTCATGGTGCTTTCAATTAAGGTTTCCCAAACATGCATTTAATTAGGATATCAGATAATTATTGAAATGGAGAAAGGAATACATGAAGTTTAAAAACATGTTTACTGATGTTTAGAAGGTTGTCAAAGTTAGTAGGTCTAAAAATTGACCTATTTTGACAGTGTTCTCCACTGAAAGGTCTTAGCTTCCAGATCTTTCCATCTGTTTATTTTTCAGATTGATCACCGTTGCCAGTAAGAAGAAAACCCCTATACACAATAAAACAACGTGACATTGTGAAAGTAACAGTCAAGAAAATAGAATACACACATACCGATATTAACCAAGAATATAAACGTTTTTCAGAAAGTTGTGTATGTTTGAGAAAAAAAACATGGTAAGACTTTCCAGAATAGAGCACAAAAAGCAGCAGATGTTAGTCCTTAAATAAATGCTAATTAATTATTGACACTTAAAAAATACAGTGATTTCCTTTTTTAAAATTAGATTACCAGTATATAGCAGAACTCTGCTAGTTCATTCACAGTACATTTACCAGAACATTTTCAATAAAGTAAAAGTAAACACTGGGGAAAAAATGAAGTGAGGAACTAGTGACTATCTGCTGCTGTTCTAGGGATGGACACAATCCACACATGTGATTTCATTCCTCAGATTTTCTATTCAGAAAGTGTCACATGATAGGCACAATCTTTACTCTTGCCCAGATGATCTCAATAAACTGTCCTGAAACAAAACTAGGACAAGTTGAACTAGGAGAAGGGAAAGCCTTTCTTACGAATTCTCATGACCCTGGCCAGTCATCACTATCCATAGGAGGGAAGAGGAAGTCAGTGGGCTTCCTCAGAAGTAGGATGTCATCAAGCAGCCATTACTGTCCAAGTTACTATACTACCAATAGGGATTGCCCCACTTCATCTCTCTTCCTCCTCCCTCCCTCAAAATAAGGCACTGGAGGATCATGGAGTTAACAGGAGAGACTGGCTCTTGCAAATAAGGTAGTGTTCAGAGTAATGGACACTTCTTAAGTCCATTTAGCCCAGCATTTCCCAAACTTTTGAAAAGTAAGCCCCACCCTTCCGGAAAATGAAAATCAATCGTGCCCACCTTCAATCCCATCATGTATTTAAATTTCAGTTTAATTTCTCGTTCAGGCCCACCAATATTTAACTGAAATTTAAAACTTGCTCTTACATTTTTATTTTAAGGAATGACATTCAATATTGGCTGTCTCAGATCTTCATAAGAGGTACTTAATCTCCTTTCTCACATACTTTGAGTGCTGAAATAAGTAACGATATCGGCATTTAAAATACCATCACTGGCCTGAGTTAGCACCCACTGAAAAAAATTGGGTAGTTCTTCCTTGCCAAGTGCATAAATTAACATTGCAAGTCATAAATCCAACATAGAATCAACTTCGCTATAGGTCAGCTTTCACTCATTCAGACAGCTGGCTGAAAATAGTTATTGTTTTACGTGTACCATGACACTGTGAACTTTACCTGTTTGTAAACCTGCCGTAAGTACATCATCTCCTCCACGGTCCCCAAGGATATCAATCTAAACACTTTCACATCTCTGTACTGGCCAATCCTATAGGCTCTGCAAAGAGAGTGATTTTGAAGAATACTAGGTTATTAGCTAACATGAGTTCCTTTGGAGATAAGTAAAATCCTAATTCCAATAAAAGGAAATACTATAAACTTAAATAGAACTTTCCTAAAAGACAAGTTTAGAAATTAAATGTTTTTAAAAAGCTCACATTTTCTCTCTTTAGGGCCCTCACTTCTCTTCTCCATAAATCTCCATAACTCAAACTACCAACAGATTATTTTCAGAAACCACCGAAGAGATTTACTGAATGTCAAGACATCAGAGAAATGTGAACTTCACAGAAGTGGTACCATGAAGACTAGACCTAGTCTTGCAAGGACACACATTTCTGCAACATCATAACATTTTTCCACTTGTGGAGTGGAAAGGGGAGAAAGAGAAGTCTTCCTGGAGGTATCTGAAAATAGAAAAAATCCTCTCTACATTGTTAGAAATGATAAAATAATGGAGGAGCTTAAAAGCTAAAATATAAAATAGGATGGAACAAAGAACGTATTTTTACTCATCAAAACTCAATAGCTTTAAATATCAGAGGGGTAGCCGTGTTAGTCTGAATCAGTAAAAAAAAACAACAGAGGGTCCTGCGGCACCTTTAAGACTAACAGAAGTATTGGGAGCATAAGCTTTCGTGGGTAAGAACCTCACTTCTTCAGATGCAATGAAGTGCATCTGAAGAAGTGAGGTTCTTACCCACAAAAGCTTATGCTCCCAATACTGCTGTTAGTCTTAAAGGTGCCACAGGACCCTCTGTAGCTCAATTGCTTTATACACTTTAAAGGCTCCTTGGAGTGTTTCCTTAGTTATCTAAAAGTATTTTCATGAGCTGCATGTGAAATGCTAACCTATGGTTTAGAATGTCTAAGATAAAACACTTATAAAATAAGAATCCTGCATGTGTCACCACAGCAAACTATCAGACAAACTGAATGCTGAAAAGGGACATCTCTACATTACAGAGGCTTGAAAATAAGAACACAACTATTTTTCTTCAGGGATTCTATGTTTCTCAACATCACTCTTGAGCTGGATCAGTAACTGTGTATTTTTTTTTTTTTATAGTCTCTACTTTTAAATAGGCTAGCAATGATGGTTCCAACCTCAGGAAAAATGCCATCAGGCTATATGTCCACTTATTATTTTTTAAAATGAAACACTATCATAATCACAGCTTTGTCCTATACCTCTCTCTTCCAATAATGTCACAATTTGAAAAGTAGGAAATAAAAAAAGTTAAAATTCAGAGGTAAAGGAGCTTGGGAAATCCTCACTCACTTTTTAAACAGTATGCAGAGTACATTAATGCTAAACAAATTATTAACAGGCATTTCTAAATCTAGTCTGATTCAGCCAAAATCAGACTTCTCTAGGAAAATTTGCATGAGAAAATCAATTTCCAAAATGAACACAAAAAGAGCACTATGTCTATCTAAATTTTAATATTGAGACTATACCTGTCAATGGCTTGAAGATCATTTGCTGGATTCCATGTTGGATCAAACAATATAACGACATTGGCTCCAACAAAATTGAGACCCAGTCCACCAGCCCTTTTAAAAAAAATGAGTTAGTTCTTAGACTGCAAGAAAAGGAGTTAGGTAGTACCATTTTTAAACTCAAATTAAATGATTTCTAGCTCTGGATCTATTTAACCAAAATTAGGCTTACTAGTGGTAGGCTCACATTTTTCCCCATTCCAAACATAATTAAACAGCATTACACCAACATAGGTAGCAATGGGCCGGCGCTTTATTTCCAAAACACAACAATAGCATAACAACCTGACAATCATGATTATTGTAGCAAATCACAATACCACCTCAAATTGCAGTCAGACTATATAACCTGCCCAACTACAAACAGCTGCTTTCACCTTGATATAACAGAAGTGCTGCCCAACTACCTGCTGCATCCCCTTAACACTCAAAGTGAATAATATAAGCCAAATCCTCAGCTGGTGTAACTCTACATAGCTCCATTGACTTCAACAGATCTATGCCAATTTATATCAGCTATGATTCTATCCGTCTGACACAGCTAGAAGAGACTTTATGTAAAGAGAGACTTATTACAGAGTTTGCATCAGTTTTGTTTCTTGAATCACAGGGAGATGGATTTTGGCAGGATACTTGCTACATGACTTACACCAAAACATGGTATAGTTTGTAATGCCTCTCCCAGCTATTCTTGGCACAGCAGTCCTGGCAGGATAAACAAGTACTAGAGTGCAGTGGTGCCTGTTTTTGAATCAAACTATTGAGAGGGCTAAGTAAAAGCACAGAAAAGTGAATGATAAAAGAAAACATCATTCATTTCTGATGCAGTCCTTTTAGGGTATGTTGTTGGCGGGCAGCGATGGATCCAGTGGGGATCGATTTATCGCATCTAGGTAAATCGATCCCCGAGCACTCTCCTGTCGACTCCTGTACTCCAGCTCGGTGAGAGGTGCAGGCAGAGTCAACGGGGGAGCAGCAGCAGTCAACTCACTGTAGTGAAGACACTGCGGTAAGTTATTCACGTAGCTGAAATTGTGTAACTTAGATCAATCCCCCCTAACCCCCCCCAGTGTAGACCAGACTTAGTGGATAGGGACAATATTGTGAGGGTCATTATAAGAAGGTCCTATTAAACATGTATATATTGGACTTTTTGGGAACAGTTAGGCTCAATGTGTTGGCTGCATCTTCCAAGAACATCTTAACAACTCAAAATGTTGTTCAGACTACAAAGGCTCCAATATAGCAAACCCATTAAGCATGTGCTTAATTTTAAGCAGTTGACCAATTCCCCTATTGAAGCAAAAGGATCACTCACTTGCTTAAAGTTGGACATATGCTTAAGTGGTTTACTGGAGTAGGGCCAAAGACAGTAGTAGTCAAGTTGCAGGACTGGCTCTTGGAAATCTCTTTAGTACCAGCTTAGCCACATTCCTTCTAATCCCCCCAAAAAAGAGATGAAAATTTCTGGAAAGCGTCTGGAAGCAAAATGCTTATATTCAATGTGCTAATATCTGAGAAACTGTTTTAGGTGGACTTTGATTTCAAACATGCCATGTGTTTGATTTGTTTTTGTTTTTTCCAGATCCAGAAAGCACTTCAGCACATCCTGTGTATGATGTGATCAGACGGCTGATAGTCAATAAGACTGGATCCAGTAGAAATGCTAAGGGGTTTAAAGAATATCTCTCTAACAGTATCCCTTGCTGGGGATGTAGAAGGTAGATATAGAGTTTAAATAATTAGAAGCAGCACCAGTTAATCAAATATCAGGCATACATCTTTGGCTGATGTGACAAGCAAGAGTGAGGTAATATATGTAGGTATGGCAGACTAGTCATCACAATTTGAGTGGATACCATTCTTAATTGACAAATGTCTTTTTCGTGATGAGATCTATCCCCTCCATAAGGCTTATAGGGGTATCTTATGGTCAATGATGGTTTCTCCAAAGATTTTAGAAGTGGAGGCAAGCCACTACATGTTCTCAATGAGACACTCCCAAAATAAAATAAAATATTGGATACACTTTTTCCATAAGTGTATATTTAAAATAGTTTATTTTGGATTCTATTAAGCTAGTTTAAGGTGGTCGGAAAGGGTTAATTAATTAATTAATTTCCTTATTAAAAAAAGAAAAGAAAGAAATTGGTGGAATCCTTGTTAATATAAATAAAGTTGTGGCCTTTTCCTTCCAAATGTGGTGTAGTGCTGGGTTAATTAAATTTAGAAAAGGAGAGGATGTGGGAACTTGCCAACATTAATGGAGGTTTCCGGAAGATCAGCATTCTCAAAGTCTGAAAATACTGAATAAAAATCATTTTTTTTTATACAATCCTCCACTGTATTTTGGAATATTTCTTATTAGAGAGGATGGAATTCAGCTTCTCTTACCAAACCTGTAGTGAGACCAAAAAAAATCCAAATATTTGAAACCTGAAATATGAAGTATACTTCAAATTTCATTAGTGGACATAACAGACTGAGTATGAGGAGAGACAAGACCAAACAAGATGTTTAAAAAAAATTAAAGGGGCAAAAGTTTTATAAAATTATTAGGTATACTACAATGTTTCAGAAGACAAGGGCCCTATGACTTCTTCATAAACAGAATGTACCTAGAAATGAGTTGGTGCGTTATAAATAAATCATTAAAAATGGGTAATATTCTAAGTGTCATTTAAGCAAGTAATGATTAAATCACACTGAATTATAAGAGATCTCATGGCTCAGATGGCTCAGCCTGCTACATTCATTTCTTTTAAAGATCTTGCAACATTGCCTTATAATAAACCATTATTTTTCCAGAGTTCATGGTATTGTAGGACTACATATTGGATCAGACTAATGGTCTATTTACTTGTGTGTCCTGTCTCTGTGCTCAGTACCACAATCTTCAGAAGTTACAAAACAACATGCCAGAGGGAAGTTTCTATGGAAGCAGTTAGTAATTAGTTCTATTCACAGAACTGTCTGATCCTACCCTTTGTGTCTCAAAATCACTTTGTGGCTGAGAGTTCCACAAACAAGATTACATAGTACATAAAAAATTCTTTTGTAATTTTAAAATTTGTCATCTTTTAATTGGATGCTCCTTTTTACTTGTATTACAAAGAAGAGCAAATACTGTAAGAGCACCTGACCAACCGAATAATTTTACACACTTCTATCTTGTGCACTTATTTGTCTAATATCAAAAGTTTAATAGGAGAGATTTAAATATTAGAATTATTTACATCTTTACATGATTAGCCATCTCATTGCCTCTCTCTGGATTTTTTTCTTCCCCTCTTGCCACTTCCTTTTTGAGATGAGTGGCCAGAATTGTACACACTACTGAAGGTAAGGACAAACCAACAATGTATATTATAACATTATAATAGTTTCATTATTCTTCTCTGTCCCTTCTTTTATACAACTTAACATTTTTTTTGCTTTTGAACTGCTGATGCACACGTTACAATATTTTCTTGACTGTATATACACTTAATTTAGAAGCCACTAATAGGTGAGATTAGTTAAAATTCTTTCTAGTGCATATTACATTGCAATTTATCTCGTCTCCCATCATTGCCTAATTTTCTGGCTTCATATCTGGATTAATAACTCCACTTCAATAAAGGGTAGCTCATGGCTCTACTAGCTACTGTTTCAGGTCAGTATGCAGGCTCAGGAAGACATCATTGCACTAGTTCAACATTAGAAAAAGGTTATTTTCATTACCAAAAGGATAAGAAAATTGCATTTTAAAAGAAATCTTGTTCTGAAAAAAATATTAGAAATACCAAAAATCTACAGAGAAGCCCAAAGTCTGCACTAGAACGCATGTTGTGCATTTCCAGTTGATCTATTGAAACTTTTAGGCTTTGTAAGGATGCAAAAAGAAGTTACAACTTTCTTGAGACATTCCGTTCAGATCTCATGGCACTTGCAAGCAGCACTGCCAAGACTACTGATATACAAATCCTTCACTTCTACCCCCTTGGAATTTTCAAGCTCGGCAAGAAAATTGATGGAGTAAGCTTCACATATGAAGGACTCAGATAAAAAACCTGAAGATCATGACTGTTATATGATCCACTCGCCACTCATGTGTGAATTACATGAGGCTCTGTCCATTTCACAGAAATGCTTGCTAACTATGTGAGCTCTAAAATGTAGGACTAAAGATTATCATGTCAGCTTTACTTCAAGTTATAAGATCTGAGAGTTCTGAAAAGAATGACTCGGGATGTTTTAGTTCAACCAGCCTGGCTGCAAAGATTCTAAATTACACGAGGCCTTGCAGAAGTTTAAAGTAGTGGGGCATGTATGTAAGAAGCAGAATCAGGATATTTTTTTTTAAATGAATGGATTTCTGAGCATATGGATTAGCGTGGGAAAGACAGGGTAGAGCATTGGATTTAATATTTGGCTCTGAAGGAGGGGATATTAGCAGTTTTTATTTCTTCCAGCATGATATATTAGAACGTTGGAACAAGGCTGCCCAATGTCCAAGTGCTGTAGTTCCCTCGCCTTAAATTAAGTTGTGTCACAGACATTACAAGCTTTGACAGCTCTACCAGTTGAGTTTGTAACTCCTGCAAATCATAGAGCTACTTCTCATGAGATTTACAACTTGAACTTGTTTGCTGCCAGAACCAGCAATAACTCTAAGCATTATGGACCATATTTATTCTTCTCCCAAGACAGATTCTTCTGCCAGCACTGGCTTAAGGAAAGAGATATTTCTGTCACGGAGCTTTAAAAGTGACAACAGATAGGACATGGGCATATGTGCCATAAACCTATTTCTTCCATAGAACACACAAGTGTCTGACCTTGTAATCTTTAACTATCTATAGCTACTGGTCTCCAGAAATTTATAAGATTGGTAGGAATCATCCATATTACTTAGAACTTGTCCAGTACATTTTTGAAAGTTAGACTATCCACAAGATTATGTTCAATACTAGTGTCTAAAACAAATTTGAGGATTTAAGATCAAGGTATTCTGGAGATATGCCTTTACAAATAAAGTTATATTTATTGAAAAGCTGTTTTTGAAAGCCCCTTTTCTCAAAATCATATTATTCCATTAGAGTTAATGTTTCTAAAGATACCGGTATTTTTTGGCTAAAGGCTATGCAGGAGAAATTTCAGGCAGAATGGATTTATTTCCCCAGAATGTAAGGTAGAATACAAATTTGGAAACTGTCACTGTTTTAACAATGAAGTCATTATTATTGCTTCATAATTCAGTAATTGTATAGGCTGGTACTTCTTTTTGAAGTTGTATATTGATTGTGCCACTGGAATAAAATGACAAAAAACAAATACACTGTATTGAGAAGTCACTCTTTTTTAGATGCATTTTTGCAGCCAAAATAAAGCGTAAGTGGATTTGTCAGAAATTAACATTTGGCTCTTTGAAAGATGAGACTTTCAGAACACACACAAATAGAGCAGTCAGCCAAAAACTTTGCAAGAAACTATGGACAGAAAAGTATGACCCAATTCTGTCAACTTATTGTGTGTTTAGAAATGAATAAGATACTGAAAAGTTCCATCAACCAGATGACTGCACAAAAGATCTTGGTTTGGTGTGCCTGAACTCTGATTTAGAGGAGACCAGAAAACCCTGTGGAGTGCTACTAGGATATAGCACCTTCAGATTTCCAGAGAGTTACAAAAGACTCTTGTAGTCTCTTTCATTACTTTATCTCAGGAAAGCAGAAACACATTCATTTTTGCTGTATAATGTGTGTGTGTTGAACTACACTTTAAAGAATTACAGAGAGTACCATTTTGTTTCTCTTGGAACGTACACTATGCTGCATATTATCCTAGGCATATTTTTTACTAATTTACTCAGTGAAATGTGAAACATTATATACAATTCTGTATAGACAAGATCATCATAAATTAAGGTGGCTGTCATGAAGCAACACTGGTGAGCATGGCTTCCCTTACCACCCTTACTACTCAAAAGGATAAGGGAGAAGAAACCACTAATGAAGCAAGACTCCATTTCCGTTTAACTGAATTCTCTATTTCATAACGCCAAATGTATGAGATTATGGGGATGAAACTAATCCTAAAGTGTTTAAAACAAATAAGGTTGACAGAACATTCACTATAAGTAGAAAGCCTTTTAGAACAGTACAGATACAGTAACTCCCAGAAGGGGTGGCTCCTGTAATAGATTGTTTTCATTTTAATTTTCTGTTCACCTAGAAGGGCCAAAAACTGCTTATCGTTTCTTATTCAAGAAGTCCCCTGAAATCACTGGCCAGATATTCTGATTACTGAGGTTATGCTCAGCAAAGCAAGAGTGCATCTCTAGAGCCTTGATTCTCTGCTTATATGCCAGACCTGTGCATGTTAGAGAAGCCTGAGGGCTGTTCTAACGTGTGCCGCTGACAGTGGTCTTAAAGGAGCTATGATGGCCAAGCACAGCCAGAATGTATCGTGCTCTCGCCTCTCCACCTCTCTGCTCCCAACATGCACCCTGTGCTGGGACTGTGGAAAGAACAGCAAAGGAGACAGTTATACCGGCTCTATACCCACTGGAGTCTCCCCACAGCCAGGGATAAACAGGCAGTATCTGTTCCCTTTGCACCACTGCCTGGGAATAGTAATCAGATGAGCTAAAAGATAAAGGATTATGTAACTAATCAGAAAACCATGAATGGATTGATATACTATTTTCATAATTTTTGGCTGAACATGTACATCTAATTAGCCTATTTCAGTAGAATTCACTATTCATCATAAACTGATGAAAAGATCCCTTTCAGGCATATAGAATGTGTTAAGATTTTATAGCTTGTTAGAAATAAGTGCTTTAAGGGACAAGTGTTAGGAAACTGAGCTCAAAATGCAGATATAAAAATCATTCATAGATGTAAAACGTAACTGATAAAAATATGGCTTTCCATATGGGTCCACTATGCACACAAAATAATTCACATGCTATTGCTGGTTTTGCACACACAACTTAAGAACCTAGTTTTTGAAAGTTTGTCTCTTAATGTGCACAGTAGAACAGAAATAAAGAATGCAGCGGTGCACTAGACTATTAGGAACAATTTGTGATTCCCCACTGTCTTTGGCTAGCCTGGGATTTAAAACTATCACTCAACAGTTTCAAATCTCAACGATCCCAGAAACAACAGAAGTGAAGGAATGTGAAGAAGAAAAATTAAGTGTTATGACCCATTTCTACTGTAGTAATCTAAATCCATAATGGATGTAGCTGACACCACAGTCTTGTAACAGCTGACAGTAATGCTATTGCTCCTCCTCAAGGAAGTAACACCATGCAAGATCAATCAAGTGAATGCACAGTAACTTTACTACAAGCCTCTAAATACGTAGCTGAAGGCAGACACACAGTACAAATTAAATTCTCTTACATTGTAGAAACAAGGCAAATATTAACATCTTGCGTGCTATTGAACTCTCTCACTATCCTGACCCGGTCCTCTGACTTTGTATTTCCATCAAGTCTTCGGTAATCTAGCCCAGATGCCATACAGTATTGTTCCAGCACATCTAGCAACTGATAAAAAAGATGGGGAGATAAAGCATTATTAGTATCTTTTAAAATAAGCACCATAACAACCACAAAGATTAGGTATCCTGAATATCATTTCTAATAGCCCACAGACCATTTGAGAGTATAAATGTTTCTCTCTATTGATATTTAACATTCTTACCCACTTATTCTCTACGACACAATTGGTTTTCTACTGTGGCACTTAAAACCTTAATCTTTTACAGATTTTTTTTTTATTGAAAGCAACAAAAGATATAAAATTAAAGCAGAGATCTTGAACTGTCATTGACAGTAATCTTCTATGCTGGCATGCCAAGTATTTAGTTAGATAATCCTGAGTTTGCATCATTTCAGAAAGAACATTCGTCACTAACAAGAATACCATATTTAGGGCTCTGGCTTCACTGAATTGTTAGCTTGATGTATAACTTGAGTGTTGCTGCTAACACATCTCCCACTCCCACACAAAGTGTTTAGCTCAAATTAAGTTGCGTGTTACTTTCAAGCAAGCTGGCCCATTGGAGGCTGCGGGTTGATGCTTCAGTGGTGCTGATGCTTGATGCCAAAGCAGTGGGGACTCCACTACTCTGTGCTGCTAATACAAATATTCTGTGTAGCTCACATGTTGTTCTGCACTCGAGCTAGGCTAATGAGTAGGGCCCTACCAAATTCACAGCCATGAAAAATGCATCATGAACCATGAAATCTGGTCTTTTGTGTGCTTTTGCCCTACGCTATATAGATTTCATGGGGGAGACCAGCGTTTCTCAAATTGGGGGTCCTGACCCAAAAGGGAGTTACAGGGGGATCACAAGGTTATTTTGCCGGGGGGAGTGGGCCTGGTATTGCCACCCTTACTTCTGCGCTGCCTTCAGAGCTGGGTGGCCGGAGAACAGCAGCTGGCGGCCGCAGAGCAGCAGCTGGTGACCGGGTGTCCAGCTCTGAAGGCAGCGCCCCTCCAGCTGCAGCGCAGAAGTAAGGGTGGCAAAACCATACCATGTCACCCTTTACTTCTGCGCTGCTGCCTTCAGAGCTGGGCTGCCAGAGAGTGGGAGCTGCTGACTCTGGGCCCAGCTCTTCCTTCAGAGTTGGGCTCCCGGCTAGCAGCTGCCACTCTCCAGCTGCCTAGCTCTGAAGGCAGTGCCGCCGCTAGCAGCAGCGCATAAGTAAAGGTAGCAGTACTGCAACCCCCCCTATAATAACTGTGCAACTGCCCCCCCGCCACACACACCTTTTTGGGTCAGGACCCCTACAATTACAACAGTGTGAAATTTCAGATTTAAATAGCTGAAATCATGAAATTTACTATTTTAAAAATCCTCTGACCGTGAATTTGGTAGGGCCCTATTAATGACTGGAGACAACTCCAGCTAACACTCCAGTGAAGACAAGTCCAAAGAAGAAAGGCGATTACTACATTTGTCCTTGCCACTGTCCTTGAGAGAACATAAGGTTTCAAGATGTTTTCTTTAGTACTGCACATTGTCCATAGCAACACTATTTTCCATAGTGCATGTGAGAAAGAAAATGTGGTTGACAGCTGCTGCTGCCCCCTGTGCTTAATGCCTCAGGACTTATTGCTGAAGTCAGTCGTGATCTAAGGGATATAGAGCTCACCTTGGTGGAAAAGGAGAAGAGAAGAACTTTATCTTTGTTTTTTCTGAAGTGATTTAAAAGCTGTTGAAGGACCTGGAAACGAACCACAGAGCAGCAATTAACTGACTACATCCCAAGTACACCTTTATACACACACACACACACACACACTTTCTAACTTTAAAAAGAGTAAGCAGTACTTTTGGTCTGTATTTCATATTATTTTCTAAGGAAAACAGGCACTAATGGGAGGCTTTGCAAGCCTAATATAGTTTCCTAGTATCATAAATGTCACTATAATAATAAAGGAGATTCTAAATAAACAGACACACTTAATAAACTCCTTCTCTAAATGCATTCTGAAAGGGCAGTTTTAAAGTATCACACTAACAAAAGTTAAGTTCTAAAGGAGCTATTTGTATCTTTTAAGTTGTCCTTTAATGGAAGTTAGGTAGTATTTGTTACAGCTTTGTAGACTATCTACTGTACTGCCCTGGGTTTGGGATTTTTGTTTTTAATTAATGAATCCACACATCCACTTTGAACAGAGCTAACCTTATTTAGTTTGCCGCACTACCTCGGAGTTCAAAACTTCTTGGAACTTGCCTTCTTAAAATAATCAGTCAGATGTATGCCCCTCCCTGCTCCCCCTCTTTTCTGTTGCTTTGTTTACTGTAGGCCTCAGCTTCCCAGACTCTGCACAGACCTTGAAATGCCAATAATCCGCCCACACACAATGTTCTTCTGGTAGGGAAGCAAATAATCCAGAGCCTTGCGTATAATAGTGATACAGTTATTTTCAAAAGAAGCATGTCCACATCTGGCATTGGCAGTTCGAGAGTACCACGCAGAAGCAATACACAAAGGGGAAAAGGAATTTTCTGCACCATGTCTGGAGCCTTCTCTCACTGGGCAATAAATATTTAAATTATTTTATTTATTCGGTGATAACTACTTAAACTGTTACATCTACACAAATTTCACTAAAAGTGTAATCACTCAAATAATACAGGAATGCCTGTATTAATTTTACAGTTCTGGATAAAATCTTGAACACAAAATACTAATATTACAGTCATAACATTTTCTGTATTGTAGTGTCATTCAATTACTGGGTAAATAAGATGCACAAATCAGATAAAGTTGCATGTTTTCCATGCGTAACTATAATTTGTAAGTTGTACAATGGATAAAATGGGCTTTATTTTACTGGAAAAATGTAAAATATACAGTGTTAAACGTTCTATGTTTGCATTTCATGTAACTGAATTAAGAAAGAGGACAGAAAAATTAGCAGCACGTTTAAGCTGTAAAAGGAGTTTGTCTCCTGTAATATTATGATTAGAGTAATAAATATGGTCATATAATTAATTCCCTATAGGAGATAGTGCAAACAAATATACTCAGTTTGTTTAAATAAAGTGAATCAATGTCATGTCTGCTCAGATTTTAGGTATTCTGGAATATAATAGCAGTGACTCTGACAAACCAATAAAAGTAAATGGTTTTGTGCTGAAGAGAAACAAAGTATATGTTCCCACACTGGAATGCTATTCTAAAAGATAGGTATTTTGAAAAACACAAACTGGGTGAGCATACTGAAGCAAAAACGTAACGTTACAATTAAAATATGGATTTTTTAAATGGTGTGCATGGATTTAACTCCCATCAGGATTATCAGAAGTCCTGCAGTGAAATCACTTTACACCATATTGATATTTACCGCTTAGATTTCCACTACAAATTATATAGTGTACAGCTATCAGTCCTGCTTTTGATGTTTAAAGATAGAATCACAAGATCATACGACTGGAAGGGACCTCAAGAAGTCTTAGTCCAGTCCCCTACATTCATGGCAGGACTAAGGCTTTTATAATTCATCCCTCACCCTAAACTAGGCCTGGTTTTTTGTTTATATTTACATGGTACTCCCACAGAGATACTTGCATTTTCCTACTTATTTTCTTCATTATTTATGAAGGCAGTAAAATCAATGTCTTAATCAGACGTGTATATTCCCAGGAGATATATACTTACTAAAAAGAAGCTTTCAAAAAGGTGCAACCAATGGATTTTTATGCAAGTATTATAAAAGAAGTTCTAAAACTACATTTTATTTCTAACAGCCAGGTATTTAATATAATTTTTTATTTAAAAGTCATATATACAGTGAATATTGGTAGACTACTGTTACCCAAAACTTGAGGAAAACTGAAGAAGTAATCACACAAGTGAAGGTTTTGGCCCATGTGATTATGGGGCAACTACTGCATGACTCAGAGAACTATGTAA
The DNA here is from genome assembly GCF_013100865.1 of Trachemys scripta elegans. NCBI lineage: Eukaryota > Metazoa > Chordata > Testudines > Emydidae > Trachemys > Trachemys scripta. The sequence goes on from NC_048303.1 coordinate 84,084,150, forward strand.
CCATTCTGTTTCACCACTCCTGCTCCCCCTCCAAAAAGTCAATGATATTTTTGTGTAAAATAATGCTCAAGAGCATGCAATCTACAAGCACTGTACTTCAAAAGTGATGAGTTATTTGTCTTTTCATTACACAATTCTCACTTTGCAACCGAGGTGTACTGGATTCTCACAACAATGCATATTGTCAGGCATTATTTTTTGCATGTTCAACTACACCACATCTAAACAAATGCTTTTGTATTACATTTATTGACAAAACAGTCTGAATTGAAAACAGAATGCTATTAAAAGGGGGAGGGGAGCTATTAAACAAACCACATATGCAAGCAAATACCTTCCACCGCTTGTTATTTACTACAAGAAAATCTTTAATAGCTAAATTTCTGCAAGTTTTATAACATTTGGTCATATTTATTTCCCCACTTATGTTATTTTTTGTTTCATTATTGATTTAACAAAAAAAGTGTTTATAAAATATCTTCCGAGTCTTAATTTATGGTGACATCTCTCTGTGCATTTTTGAGGCTTCCCACTAGACCAGAGATCATCTGGATAACTTTTCTACCATAATAAAAGCCCATCAGTATACTAGATTTATAGTTCTTTTGAGAATGCAACACATACAGGGACATAATCAGAGAGAATAATCTGATCAAGAAGAATGTTCACAATATTATTTGAAGCAGCCTTGTCAAAACAATTTATTTGAAAATACTGTACATTTGAGATCTAGAAGAACAGCAAGTATAGGTTTCATTTATTGTGATTATTCAGTTCACAGACAAAAGCTATCACCCAAGATCACACATTCAGAAAATTTCTTGAACCTATTCAGAATAGAAAACAGGTTAGCTAATCTGTTCTCAAAAATATTAACATCCATTGAAGTCTCCACTATTTTAAATATATACTCGTTCATTAGTCCGTTCTTTTATAAGCCGACCCCCCAAGATGATTAGGTAAAAATCGCAAAAATTGTATGACTCTTTCATAAACCGACCCCTATTTCAGGTGTTGGCATACCCTAGTGGGCTGGGAGCCAAAGTAAGCCACTAGCGGGTCAGGACGCTTTGTTCACCTGGAGCGTCTGCAGGCATGGAGCCCCTCAGCTCCCTGTGGCCACAGTTCGCCGTTCCCAGCCAATGGAAGCTGTGAGAGCTCCCATTGGCTGGGAATGGCAAATCGTGGCCACAGGGAGCTGAGGGGCTCCATGCTTGCAGATGCTCCAGGTGAACAAAAGGACAATGTATTAGATATTCAATTCAACGATTCCAGAGAGTTTAAAATCATCAAATTTTGGTGTAGACCCATTTATAAGCCGAGCCCCACTCTTTGATGCATCACTTTTTTACCAAAAATATTCGGCTTATAGATGAGTATATACAGTAGTACACCAGACGATTAAAAAAGGCATAGTGACATTAAAAAATTACTGTCAAACATTTTTAACTTAATGAACTTAACACAAATATTATTTTTCAGTTATGTCAATTTGACCCACTATAGCAATGAAGTCAGATACAGTATTGATGCATTTGAAAGTATTTTGATTTTTAGAACTGAAATAGCAACATTTAAAATATTAAACTTGCAAGGATAATAAAGTGAATTTCTATAATCCACGTCAATTAAATTTTGTCATCATCTAGAGCAGAATTTCCAAGTTTGAAAGCTGAACCCTCACTTCTTGTAAATAAAACAAAATAAACCAACAGATGTTAAAGGCCCACTCATCTTCATTTTTAATCTTTTATATATAGACCCATCTCCCTCTTCCATGGGGATAGGGATGGCGTTACACATTTTTGGAAATGTTGTTGTACACTGAGATGCATTTCCTGAAGTGATACAAAACCAGAGGTCTCTTTAAGAAAGGAAGTAGTTATTTTCCATTTAATCAGGTGTTTCATTCCACTGGCACTTAGATATACTTTTTTGAGATTAGATATTGCAACCATGCGTTTAAGTGGGTTAAAATGAAAACGGTCATTAAACAGGTCTCTGCAGTGATATCAGATCATTAGCATCAGAAACAACCAGGCATGATGGAGGACTGCATAACAGTAATCTACTGAAAAAAGAAGAACAGGAGTACTTGTGGCACCTTAGAGACTAACCGGCTGCTACTCTGAAAGTAATCTACTGGGATCTCTTCAAAGCATGTTTTAGCAAAACTGCCTAATACGGTAGCAGTAAAACAAAACAAAGGAAAAATTCTATGAAGCAGTCAAGCAACGCAAAAACTAATAAAAGATCACGGTTTTTCATATTTTCCCTCTAATGGGCAGAGGGGAAGAAAACTACCAGGTTTCAATAGACTACTGCCAAAACATACTTGTACCCTATAGAGCCAACTCCCTAGCTTGCCTTATGAAACACTTTAACAAAAGGGCACATTAATTATGCTTTATTTTACTAAGAAAAATTGAAGCCAAAAATGTAAGTTAAAAAAGTCAAAAATCACTCAAACTTTCTGACATAGAGAACCAGTCAAAGTGAAGGGCAGATTTTCCACTTTGCACAGGAATTATTTTCCATGGGTAACCATAAAAAAAAAAAAAAAAATCTTTAAATTTAAGGATCCAAAGGAGTTTTTCAAGCTGATATCTTAAAGTAATGAATTCATGACTTTCTATCTGTGAAAGTAATCTTAAAATTAGGATTTCTTCAGTCAGCTTTTAAAGAAGGAATATTTGAACCACATCTCTCAGAGAAGTGTCATTTTTTTCAAAATAAATGGAAGTTTCACCAGGTGACAGACAGAGAAGTGGTATCATTCTTGTTATTAGTCATAACTAATGGGGGGAGGGATAGCTCAGTGGTTTGAGCATTGACCTGCTAAACCCATGGTTGTGAGTTCAATCCTTGAGGGGGCCACTTAGGGATCTGGGGCAAAATCAGTACTTGGTCCTGCTAGTGAAGGCAGGGGCTAGACTCGATGACCTTTTGGGGTCCCTTCCAATTCAATTAATTTTATATACACACATATATATATATACACACATATATATATATACACACACACACATATATAGATACACACACACACAGAGAAATACCTATTAATATCTGTTTGTTTTGGAAGCCTGATTTCTGTAGTTACCTACTTTCTGAATAGAAAGATTTCTGATCTTAAATTTCTTTTAAATTTTCACAATAAATATTCTGGTTATTTGTTTTCCTTTGATGATATTGGCAACACCGGCTGGCCATCACCAACTCAAACCCAACATCACTATCTCATCTCTGCAATAAATGATAAGGTCAAAACTCCTGTATACCAGTGTTGTTTTTTGAGATTCTAATTATATGAATATTAGATCCTCTATTAATAGTTTTGTTTACTCAAAAAGAAACTTAATGGCTTTTCAAACTAGCTACTTCTCTTTCAAATTAGTGTTGTGGTCCTCATTTTCACAAGTTTCTCATGCAACATTATACATTTTATCAAATGTATTTTATTTCATATTCATTACAATATTAGTAATTTAAGATCTTTAATGTAAAAGCATAATATGAGAACTTTTAATGGCACTGCCCTGCTCCTTAGTTTGAAGGGGATTAGAAAGCAAATCTAATTTTCATCAAAGGCTTGAAGTTTCTTAGTAACCAAAATAAAAGGCTTTCAAGTCCTTTCCCACCTATAAATCTTTAATTAGACATCTTGTCCTGATCTCATTCTTTTGTGTTATGCAGTGTTCTTGGTACTTTTTTTTCAAAGTAGTTTTCCTGCTGAAATGAAAAAGGGGCAGAGCATGTCACAAGTCCAATATATTTTTAAAAATTAATTTTCCTTTCTTTACATTTTTACTCACATTAATGAAATCAAGTGTACACAATATTGCAGGCTACATTAATATAAACTTAAATTTCTCATACTGTATGGACTTCAAACTGAAGACCAGCATAGGATGCGCTAAAAGTTCATTATTTGAGCTTCACTTTTTAAACTCAGTTTCTAAATATTAAAATGCCTTATGGTCCAACCAAGACATAATTCACAGGCAAATAAGCAATAAGAGTCTCACTGAAATAGTTTTTCTATTGTTATGATGCATTAGTGGAGGAAAACTGGAATGAGAAAGTCAAGTAAACTAAGGATCATTCCATAAAAAACAGTATTTTCAATAAATAATCTTTCCCTTCTACTACGTGTGCAAGTGGATTTGTTACTCATGAAAGTAAGGGATTTACAGAAATGGACCACCTAGAAAGATAGCTTACGTAAGCTTACTCTCACACACTTATCACAACACAACTCAATTCCACCTGGTGTGATAAATGGCAGGTTTGACAATGTTGCAATGTGGTCAGATTGAAATATCAGAGATTAGAATGAGAACAGAATAATTTTTTATTTGCCTCCTAAGTGAGTATGAATTAAATTCCACACTCGAAAGCTAACACACAAATCCACTGCATAATCTAACCACCTATATTAAACTGGCTATTATATTACTACTTTCTTTTCAAGTAGTGCCCAAAATGTATAGTGACAAAATATTGATCCACAATATAAAGCTATTTCAGGGAAAAGGTTAGCAATCATTTGAGATGCTCAGACCATCATATTAAAAACGGGAATTAGGGAGCTTGAAAACACAATGGGGTTATGCTTTAGCCTCTTCCTTCTGTAAACCTAGCTTCAAATCCTGAATTTGTTCATAAGTGAAAATAAATTCCATGGCATCACCCCCGTCCCCAGCTAACAGCACAATTAGGAGTCTCTGCTAAAAAGAGGTTCAGGATTAAGAAATGTTACAAATCAGGTGTGCAGAACTGTGAGGGGAACATTATACGCATCTACTTGCAGCATGTTTAGTTCCCTATTAGTCATTATCTTCCAGAATTAGCATTCCAGACTATTGTCATTGCACTGTTTTATCATTAATATGGCTAGCCTCCAGGAGCCCTAGAGTGTGACCTACTTCCCTCATTCCCTCTAACATACAGTATTATCCTATCTTAAAAGCATTGAGACTAGGCACTTCTCTCTTGCCATGCCAAACTAACATTCTAGAAAAATTACAGGAGGAGAAAAGCCTCCTTTAAAAAGAGCAAAAAAGATTTAGACAGCTCAGCAAGAGCAAAAATTACCTTGTCTCATTTTGACACTCTAAAAAGCAAACATTTATAGTAGATCACATTGGTTCACAGCCATACTTGAGAAAAGCAGCTACACCCACTACACATCAACTTCCACATATAACAGAAAAGCCCAATATTTATTAGAACCTCTGCTCATGACTCCCAGGATTCTGAATGCTACCGAATCCGCAAGGATCTATTCTTCCATTAACACCACCACAAGACAAGACCTCCCTAATATTTATGCCAAGGAGTGAATTAGTTTTTGCCCAGCACCTCAAACAAATCTACATAAATCCTATGTATAGTATTCAAAATATAGTAATGATCTCTTTCAAGATACTTTCCATTTCATCGGAACATTTAAACCTGAAGTTTTAGAATGAATGTTGTTCAGGACATACTGTTCTACTATGCTACTGCATATCTGTAGGCACAACCAATGTGAATTGAAAATTAGCTAAAAGACTGTAAAAGGAGAGATTACTCATCCTGTGAAGTAACTAGTTTTTCGGGATGTGTATCGCTATGGATGCTCCACTCGAGGTACACATGCACCCCATGTGCCTTTGATCGGAGATTTTAGTTAATAGTGCCCATTCAGCTGCACATGCACTCTACTCCACCTCATGCTCTGCTCTGGCTATACAGAACTGCGCGGGCAAACCATCCTCAGTTTCTTCTCTATCACAGAGCTCCATAGCAGAGAACTACAAAGCAAAGGGGAAGGTGATTGGGTACTGGAGCATCCATAAGGACACACATCTCGAAGAACTACAGTTACTGCACAGGCAGAATAACCTCTCCTTTGAGTACTATTCCTATGGGTGCTCCACTTCACTTAGGACTGAGCTGCACACTTTAAGGAGTGGGGGGGCTTCTGAGTTGGATACAAGATCAAAGACAGTACAGTAGAGCCAAACACAGCATCAGAAGCCGAGTCATGAATTACTGCATAACATTCAGATAAGGTGTGCATGGAGGACCCAAGTTGAAACTTCAAAGATCTCAGCAATGGAAACATTCTTAAGAAAGGCTACTGAAGCAGAAAGAGATCTCACTGAATGGTTTAGTACTCTAGAAGGAGGTTTGAGACCATTAGACTGATAACAAAAAGGTAATGCAGCCTGAAATCCATCTAGAGAACCTTTGTTTGGAAACTGGATATCCCTTAGATCTGTCCACAGTAGACACAAACAACCGGGAAGATTTTCTAAATGGCTTAGTCCTGTCCAAGTAAACGGCTAATGCCCACCTGAGTGTATGTATTACCATATCCTTATTATTCAGGTGTGGTTTAGGGGGGGAAACTACAAGAGGAATAGACTGGTTAATGTGGAAGTCAGACAACACCTTCAGTAAGAATTTAGGATGTGGTCACAATGTGACCTTGTCCCTGTGAAGTGGGGGTGTGCCATCAGAGTCCCTATCTCCACAGGTCTTCAAACATAAGTAATAGCTACCACTAAACCGTTTTCATAGATATGTCAAGTAGAGAAGAGGTCACCGTTGGCTCAAAGGGATGTCTCATAAGGCAGCTAAGCACCAAGCTGAGGTCCTAAAACAGAGCAGGATGTTTGACTTGTATAAAGAGATTCCCCAACCCCTTGAGACACATCATCATTAGATATGCAAACACCGAAAAGCCCTCCACTGGGAAATGGAAGGCCATAATGGCTGCCAAATGTATCCTAATGGAACTCAAAGACAAACCTATCTTCTTTTTCCAGGATGCAAACTAGTCTATCCGCCTGAAAATGACACAGGTGAAAGGTCACACCACTGGCTGAATCTCATCCTCTTCTGTCAGTAAGCATTATGGGTCCACTGCTTTCTACTACATAACAAATACTCTTCTTATGTCCTCAGAACAGGCTGTTTCTAACCTGTTAACCATCCATCAGCCATGCTTTGAGCTTGGGGTGAAAAACTTGACCAGCAACCTCAGAGAGAAGATAAGGGATGGTCTGGAGGATGATTGGTTGACAAGCAGCCATTGGATGAGGTAAGGAAACCATGTCTGCCTTGGTCAGAACCACCACAATAACTCTGGCCTTGTCCTTCCTTATCTTGATCAACACCTTGGATATTAGAGGAGTTGGAGGAAAAACACATACAAATCCAACATCCAATGAAGGAAAGGCATTTCCCAAGAAATGGTAACCCAGTCCCCCTCTCCAAGCAGAACTGGAAACACTTCCTGTTTCTGGCCATGATGAACAGATCTATCCGTGAGATGCCCCAACATTTAAATATGTAATGGCGTACAATGGGATCTACCTCCCATTTGTGATTTTGAGAGAGGTGTCTGTGGAGGGCATCTGCGGTGATGTTCTAAATGCCTGGAAGGTAAGCTGCTGAGATTTTGTATGCACCAATTCCAGAGTCTCACTGCTTCAGCGCAGAGGGTGATCTCACTCCCCTTTGACTGTTGATATAAAACATGCATGATATATTGTCAGTCACAATCTTCATATATTTGCCCCGATCAATGGCATAAATTGGAGACAGGCATTCCTGACTGCCCTGAGTTCCAGGAACTTGATGTGTAGAGTAGTCTTCCGAGATGACCACCTGTCGTAAGTTGCGTGAGTGTTGAGACGTGCTCCCCATCCCAATAGGGATGCATATGTTATTATGACAGTTGAGCAAAGGGGACTTCTGTGCAAATATTCTGAGGGTCTTTTCACCACTTGATGGACTTCTTCATGACAGAAGGAACTGAGAATAGTTTGTTCAAGCTGTGTTTGCTTGGTGAATAAACAAACAGTTCCAAGCCACCCATAAAGGCAGTGCATGTGCAATCTCATGTGGCTTATCACAAAAGTAATACCTGCCATATGTCTCAATAATTGGAGACAGTTTTTGACTGATGTCTGGGGATTGATTTGGACTGTAGTGACTAAATTCGATAGGGTTGTAAACCTGTGAGTAGGAAGGTAGGGTTTGGCCACTACCACATTAAGATAAGCTTCTATAAACTCCAATCTTTGCACCAGGGTCAAGGGGGACTTTGAAATAACACTCAGAAGGTTAGAACGAGGTCTCACTGTAGGAGCATCCCTTTTACTACCAATTGTCAAGATATGGGAACATGAGGATATCTTTTCTGAGAGGGTAAGCCGCTATCACTGACAGAACCTCCAAACCACTCTGTGAGCAGAAGACAGACTAAACAGAAGCAGTCCGTATTGAAAGTAGTTTTGACACAGAGTGAAACATAGGAAATTTCTGTGGGAAGGGTGAACTGCTACATGGAAATATGCATCTTGTAGGTCAAGAACTGAGAACCAATCCACTAAGTCCAATGATGGTATTATTGCTGCAAGTGTTAGCATTTTGAATTGCTGTATCTTCATAAGCCTGTTTAGGAGCCTTCGATCTAGAATGGGTCTCTACCCACTGTTCTTTTCTGAAACCAGTAAGTACCCGGAATAAAACCCCTTCCTGTGTGTTGTACAGGAACTGGTTCAATAATACCTACGTTCAGGAAGGAGTCTATTTTCTGTTCTAGAAGATGCTTGTGAGAGGGAAAATGCCTGAAGAGGGACAGAGGGAATTGAAGGGAGGGAGGGAGGGAGGGAAGTAAAGTGGATGGAGTATCCTGCTGATATGATCTCCAAAACACACTTGTCCATAGCCTGTCTGAAGTGAGGAAGACAGTTCCCAAAGCAGTGAAGGCAGATGAACCATTGCATCAGGTCAGGAGTACGGGAGAGAACTCAAAACATTGACTACTCCATCAAAATTAGTGTTTCGATGATGAAGGTTGAGAGATCGATGCCTGTACAGCAGACAGACTTTTTCCTGGAACATCTGCCTCATTCATTGGAGTTCAAAAGGGCTCTAGAAGCTGGAGACAGGACAAGATTTCTGTATTGTCTGAGACTTACTAACTATTCTTTTATGAGCAGTTGTGTAAATTCCTAGAGAAAGCAGAGTGGCCCTGGAATCTTTTAAAATATGTAGAGACTTGACGGTATTCTTCACAAACAATTTTAAGCTGTTGAAGGGAAGGTCCTCAACTGTATTTTGGGCCTCTCTTGGAAAACTTGAGAGCTGAAGCCAGGAGGCCCTTCTCATGACAACCACTGTAGAAACAGAGTAAGCAGCTGTTTCATAGGCATCCAGAGAGGCCCTCAGAGATATTCTGGCAAGAAGCTGACCCTTTGTAACGGATTGCCTAAAACTGGTCCCTCTGCCCTGGTGGTAAATGTTCAACAAATGAACTGAGTAGTAGCTGTGATTATATTTCAATAGTTGGTGATCCTAAACTGCAGAGTCACAGATGAATAAGATCTGCAACAAAATAAAACAAGACACTTCTTATCTTTGCCATATGTCATTGGATTTAACACAGTGCTGTCTTCCACGTTCATTTATAGCTCAACAACCAGGGAGGAGTTGGGAGAGAGATGAGGAAATAGAAATTCCGAATGTTTAGATTGGACATAAAATTTCTTATCAGCCCTTTTATGGGTAGAATTTTGTGGGTAGAATTGTCGCTGGGTTATACCAGATTACTTTTTGCAGGATCCAACAGAGCCTCATTAATAGGTAGTACAATTTGGGTAGATTAAGTTGTACGCAGAATATCTAGCAGTTTTTGTTGTGACACCTTAATCTCTTCAAGTGGTATTTGTAATGGGTCTGCTATGCTTTTAATGAGGTCCTGGAACCATCTGAAGTTGTCAGCCAGGGATGGTGGAGGAGGCATGACTGCTGCATCTGTGGTTGAAGAAGAGATATTGGTTAGCAGGGTGATCTCTGTCTGTTCTCACCTCCTGCTCCTCGAAAGTCCCTTCTTGTGGTTTGGGCCTTCGAGAGGGAGAGGAATGCAGGGGTGGGGAGGAATTTTCTACTTCTATGAGCAATGAGTGATGCTTAGGGTCCAAGAGAATTGTTGGCGGTATGCTGCTCATGGATCCAGTACAACCATTGAGGGGGTCCATATGGAATAGGTGGGGGCACCCATGAGTGCTCAGATCATCAGGATAGACCTTGAGGGTGTCTTTCTCAAATTGATTTCATCTTTCTAGAATTCTCCAGAAAAATACTTGTCTGATAGTGAGGAGTGGAGCCCTGAAGCAACATTGGAGAAGTCAATGAGAAATCCCCATCGCTATCATCTTCAGCATGACTTTGTAGAAGTGGAGCATCAATAGAAAAAGATGGTGATGCCATCAGTACTAGGTGAATATCTGGAGAAGTAGAGGTCTCTATCAAAGAGGTGTCAGGCATCTCTCACTGTGATGTCTCATGAAAATTTAACTCCAGTGGTACTGACCGAGGTGGCAGCCGTGACTGTGGCAGAGGAAGTGGACAGTACTGCAGGCTTTATGTGCTCCAAGGTGTGTCCACTAGATGACACTCAGATCTTCGGCAGTGTTGCAATGGTAGTACTGAGAGCCTGGGTGATTCTATTGGTACTGACTTAAAAGAGGTAGTCTTCTTCTCCTTGTTGCCTCGATCCCCTGAAAATGTTAATGAACTTCTGGAGCTGGAACCCTTACATTCTTTGGGGTTAGTGCTGTTTACAGTACCTGAGGACCTACAGCTTTGTGGGTACTGAGTCAGGAACGGGGAGGAGGCGGGGGTAGAAGGGAGATACCGAAGTAGCAGCCTCAATTTGCGACCAGGGTTTCTTTGAGGTATATTCCCTACCTGGGGAACCAGAGCTCTGCTCCTTAATGACTTTTTGAGAATATTTGAGTTTTCCTCTTAGAAGCTCTATGAGAGAGTTGTGTGGTAATGGTTTAGGAGCTCTATTTGCTCAGAGACAGGTATATGGCAGGGCGGGGAACGTCTCCGTGGCTTGGGTGAGAAGCCAAATGGATGGAGCTCTTCATCATGAGGAGGTGCAATTTAATCTCCCAGTTCTTTCTGGTTCTCGATTTTAACGCCAGACAAAAATTTCACTTTCCCCAAAAGCGAGACTCCCCAAAGCATGCAAATGGATGCACTGGGAATGGTCCCGTAGCTCACTAGGATAGACTTCTGGCACAAAAGGCAACATTTAAAACCATGAGAGATGGGCATACCCTTCCAGAAATCTAATGAGAAAAAACCTGAAAGGACAATGGTCCTTACTACTTTTAGCTATTATTAACTACCACTACTACAACTAACTAAGTTAAGTGAAATTATGGGGGGAGAGAAACTACAGTGAAGGAAAGCTCAACTCTGACACTGCTGAGGCTCCATCTCCAGCAAAATGATTGAGAAGGAACTGAGGCCAGTTCACCCACACAGCTGTATATACCCATGGTAAAGAGCACAAGGCTGAGCAGAGCATATGCACAGGTCGAACAGGCACTGCTACCTAAAATCTCCAAATGCACAGGGCGCACACACACACACACACACACACATATGAAATGGAGCAATCATAGTGACACTACCTGAAGAAAAACAAAAGGTAATAAATTAAAATTATCAGATCAGGAAGATATACCTAGAGGGGTACCCTCAGGATCAGTGTTAGAATGGATTTAATCATCTGAAAGAGGTATTAATGAGCATGCTAATGAACTCCAGAGTTGATATTAAAATGAAAGGAGATGGGAACCCCAACAAGCCCAGAGAAATTAGAAACATAGAAAACAAAATGAAATTCAACTTAGAAAAATGTAAGCAATCTGGAAAAAAAATCTGAAAACAATGATGCACAAACAAAAGAAGAACCATGGGAAGCAGTAATGCTGAAGAGAATTAAGGATGATAGTTAAAACAAATTCAATATGACTTTGCAGTATATATAGTGCAAAAAGGCCAATGCATTTCTGGATTGCACAAGCAAGTGCATCAAGGAGAGGGTGGTAGAGGTCCTTCTCTATGCGACTCTAGTTTGATAAGACATCAGTTCAGTTCTGGGCAATACATTTTCAGAAAGATTCCAAAAGAGTAACTCAGGCAATCAGGAGGCTAGAAAAACTGACTGAAGAGGAAGGGTCTTAAGATCTAAATATGTATAGCTAGGGTAAGAGAAGGCAATAGGCAGGAGACATAAATGGATATAAATCCATTATATTTAAAGACTGAACACTAGGAAGTGGTGACATTATTTATGAAGATATAACTAGCATCTATAGTTATGAGTAATGGAATTAAAAGTAAAAATTTAGACTGCTATTGGGATGGAGGGAAGCTTCCTGACTACAGAGTCTTCCAAGAGAAGTATTGGATGCACCATTGCAAAGAACTAGAATGGGCAAAGCACTAGAAAATGTTTTAATCAGGAATAATCCTTCATTGCCAGGGAATGGTATGGGTGATCTAGGTCTTTTATATCTCTAACTTTCATGATCCAGAAAAGATACAAGAATTAGTCAAAGTGGTTAGATAAACGGTAGATGCAGATTTTCTAACACATCTATATTATAATCTCCAAAATTATGTAACACTGTTTTTTCCAAATGTGTTTACCTTCATTTTCCCACTGTACTTTGGATCAGAAATTGTTTCAAAGGCTGCATCTTTGCTCAGCTGGACAAAATCTGGAAACTTGGAAAATACCTGGTTGCATACCCTTTTGATATGTTCTTCCTATAAAAAAGGCAGAAAATGTGATCATCACAAACAAGAAAAATGAAGTACAATATTAGAGATAGTTTGGTCCAGCATTAATCTGTGAAAGAGTGAAATAGGCTAAAAGAGCACATTCTTGATAACACTGGAATTAGTAGTAAATTTATAAAAGTGCTCAGTACAAAAGCATCTGACAAGAATAAAAAAAATGAGGTTTTAGCTTAAAGGATAAGAGGCTACATGGTTAAATATGAGAATTCTAGTAACTAGAGTCTGCCCAAAACACAAGGTAGTCCTCTCTCCTATATTAAAGAAAATAAAAGTGCATTGCCTTACTTGGAAAAATACCAATGGTGGACTTTGGCATATATTAAAGAGAGCATTGCAAAATTTTCATTCCCTAATGGAGAAGTTCCCAACCTCTCAAGATTATGAGGAGGATCATTAATTTTCTGATCTCAAGTGCCACAATGGAAGATATGGCAGCAGACTGCCTCGCAAACCTTCCCCCTCCCCCCCCCTTTTTTTTTTAAGACTTTATTATTTGTTTAGTACAAACAAAGAACAAAGCTGGAGCTGGTCAAAACACAAATATCCTGTCCCAAAGAATTTACAATCTAAAGGACACACAAAAAGACACTGAAAAATACAGAGGGAAGATTAAGAAAGGTTTTTAAATCAGTATTTATACTATAACCTCACTTCTTGCTGGCTCCAAAGAAGAGTTGATTCTTTAGGAACAATATCAGAAAGGAGAGGGCAAACAGACTGGGAGGTCAGAAGAAAAAAAAAAAAAGCAGCAATGGGCTGGAATGGGAGGAGAGGACAATAAGGTATTAAGACTGATCCTGAGATACTGAGTTCAATGGGAGTGAGGGTGCTAGGTACCTTGCAGGGCCAGGCTCAAAAATACTGACTGATGGAACTAGAGCCCAAGTTTCCTACTATCTTAGATTTTCCAGTTTGCTTACTAGCTGTAATTGTCAATATTTTAAATCAGTCTTTTGTGTACAGATATAATCAGACAGGTATCAACTGGCATACATACAGTAAATAATCATGGGAAATGAATTCACCATTAAATAATACTGCAATTCTAGCCTACTATATCATACCAGTAACTATTTCAAGCACTGCAGCATACTGTAATTTCCATAAACCATTTGAACTCTTAATTTTTTGTCGTACCAGAAAAAACCCACTATTCTTCCAAAGCACGTCCAACAGAAGCGATATTTAAATGACATTTAGGCACTTACTATGGTGATAGGTATAAGTATAAAGTCCTGGACTGCGAGGTATAACACTTTTCAAAGAGGGACCGCCTTTTTGAGGAAGCAAATTGCCAAATTAAGCCAGGAATTCTGCACTTTTATCCCCATGAGGCCGCTAAATGAGGATGATGACATCCCTTTCTATTTTACTCATTTGTGATCTTAAAGGTATATTGCAACACTTTTAAAAAAAAAAAAGTTTCTATGCTGCCTCTGTCTTCACTTGAGGGAAGAAGTGAATTCCAAGAAAATATTGGTGTGCCAAAATCAGTTTAGATTCACAAATTCTCCCTTGCCATTCTAACAATTCAAGCTGACACGGTCTTCTCCTTGCCCCTACTTTGATAAGAGTATTTCTTCTTGTGCTGTTCAAAGCAATTCAGCTCTCTCAAAAGAACATAGTTCTTTTGGAAAACAAATGCCCTAAAATATTTTCTATTTTTTACAAAGAAGCCCACCCAGGAGAAATTCTTTTGATAAACAAAAAAGTTACAAGTAGTTGCCTCTGACATTATTTGAACACTAAAATGTCTGCTTATCTCAATAATTACTGTTCCCAAAACATCACCAGAATTCAATTTTTAAAAATTACTCATGACTAAATAAAAAATACTGCTCCTGTTGAAAACTATCGAATAAGGGTTGATCCTGCACTATAAAAGTCAATGGGAGTTTTGCCATTCAATTTTATGGGAACAGGATCAGACACCAAGCACTAACCAAAATACTTCAATTCCAGCTAGCTAGACAAAGAGATGAGGGTAAATAAAGTTGAAAAGAAGTGGCCAGTCACAATTATAGCTAGCTGCTACAATAAGACTTTTTCACTAAAAGGTTTCTCCCTTTGTTTCAAGACTTTGCTGTTCAGGCAGATCCAAACCAACCTGAAGTTTGCTGGTGTTTTCGGTCTGTAGTAGAGCAGCATGATTAGCAACCTTCCGAAGGATTGTCAGGTAACTGAAATACAGTGCCCTCATTGTTTCACCATGGGCATTTGTCTGTAGAAACAAAGAAAACAAAAAAAGCAAGAATGCTTCCTAAAAGTACAAACAACCTAGAAAAATGTAAATATCCAAAAGTTATAGATATTCTAACCATATTTATTGGCAGCTGGCAGAATCAGGGTTCTAGAACTCTAAGATGAGAACTACCATTTTCAGCAGAGAGTGTATTTGCGATTTCTAAGTATTTTTTAAAACCTCTTCTACACAGATTAATATGGGAACCTTACTGATTTTATTAAAAATGCGGCATGACAGAGAATACCTACAATTTTCCTGCATTTTGTAACAAAAAGTATTAACGGAAAAGATTTCTTTAGAGCTGACGCCAGGCATAGGCAAGCTAAGCAATTGCTTAAGGCCCTGAGCAGCTCAAGGGGGCCCCCTATTAATTATTGGTATGTGTTGTGTGGGGGGGTTCCAAAAATATTCCTGCTAGCACCGCCTCTGCTTCAAGACAACAATGTTGTTTATATTTGTTCTTACATATTACAGAACATGTAATTTATAGAAAGCTAGGGTGACCAAGAGGCCATGTAACACATCATAAGAAAAATAGAAATGTTACAATCTATTTAAATTCAAATTTAAACCACAGCTGTTTTAATGGCATCTTACCCAACAACAGCTAATAGTTTTCTTTCTGAAAACAAACTCAACAATATTTTACCAACATAATAATAAACATAATATAATTAAAATGACTTGAAATATTTATGCAAGGTTTTCTGCTGCATCAGCTATGACATCAGATAATTGTGTTTTCCTGGTTATGGCTGACTGACTTTAAACATGTAAACATGCCAAAAATAACAGTCAGTGCATATCATTGAAGTTATTAGCTGACAAATAATAAAAATGATAGCTTTAGCACTTGTACTCCATTTCCAATATTATTCTTAAATGCATACCATAACATTTTAACTAGTTCCCAATCATGTTTCCCCCTTCTCCCTCTCAAATTGCTAGATTTCATGGGTAACTTCAGGAAGTTACTCTATAGCAATCTATTGTACACTTAAGCATCCAGGATGTGGTCAAGGGCTTCCAGTAATTTTAGGTGTCATTAGCGAACTGAATGAAATGGAGTGTCACTTTTCTCTACAAAACATCATGAGACATAGAAGCATGGAAAGAGCTAATGTTAAAATTGATGAAAAACCAGCAGCATACCCTCATAATGTAAAATGTATTAATAAAATAAACAATCCAAAAGCTGCCTTACTGTAAAAAGCATTTCAACAAGAGATAAAATAGATAGGGTTATCACACTGAAGCAAAGCTGAAAAACATTTATAATGTACATGAGGAATAAATACACTATATAAAAGTGTGTCATTGGCCAGTATTATATGCTCATTTTACTATTATTGTAAAGTGTGTATTTGAATAATGATTTTCCATTACAGGACAACTTCTGCAGAGTAATTACAAAATGTATGCTTATAATTTGAATCTCCTGCTATTAGAGCTGGAAGAGAGCTATAGGTCATTCAGTCCATCTCCCTGTCCCATGCAGGTTGTTCCCTACTGTATCTTTTCTAATGTTTTACCACAGCTCTAAGAAGGCTATTCCACAACCTAATTCAGCTCAAGTAAGGAAGTTATTCTTGATATCCAACCTAAATTTTTCCATTCTTAAAATTTGAACCAGTTGGTTGAGAGAAGCTGTCCATAATGCTCTCAACCCAGACTGTAATAGCTCTTAAAATATGGGTGTCAAGAGCAGAGCAAACTGAGTGACCTGGAGACATAGATATGCCTCGACAATAAAGGGTGAGGGGGTACATGGAAGAAAACATGAGAGACTTCAATAAGTTAAAAGTAACAGGGAAGCTGACAAAACAACAGAGTATTTAATGTAAAGATAGAATACATGGGAATTTAGAAAAAAATGCATTGCTTAAATTGGAGAAGTAAAGACTGGGAAGAATACCAATCAGCCAAAAATAGTGTAGTTTATTATTTTGCGAATCATAAAAAAGAAGAAATTCAAAGCAGACAAGAGACTACAAGAAGTCTTCAGTAATTGCTACTTCAGGGAACAGCAAGACCAGTGGAGCTTGAGGCAACTTCCATCACAGCACTTCCATCAATAGTTTACAGATGACCTGTGTCTCAATCAGTTTGGTTTATTTTGTCTAGATTTTTAAGTTAACAAGCTGCCTGGAGTTATATGATTTTATTTCAGATGTAACCATAGAATAAGCAGCATCAGCACTCCCAGGATATTTTAAGGGGCAAGGTTATGGGTTTGCTGAAGTAACCATCCAGGATGCAGTTCTTGAGTTTAAATTGACAGAACAAATTCTTATCAAAGCCTCCTTCTGAATATCTTCTCCTTGCATGCAAAGTGCAATGGATGCACTGAGTGGAAGATCACAAGGGGTCAGTGGGTACAGTTAAGTCTGAGTTAATTTGAAATTATGCAGTTAAGTTAAACTATAACTAACTTTAAAGTTTCTTCCCCATGACCGCCAATTAACTGACACTATATTTATATTTAATAACTGGAGTTTAATGGCATTTTTTCCTGAAGTTCAGTATTTTAATAGTTTTCCTGTATGTACAGTATATTTTCCTTGGTTTGTTCTTTAAATTGATTTCCCTATTTTTCAAAACAAATTTTTATTGTTTAATAGATTTTGTTGCCAGTGTATTTATATACATATATCTTTTGTTCCACTTTCCCTTATGAATTGTTACATACAGATTAAGACAGCCCCTTCTTTGCAGAAATAATCATTTGTGAATAGTGACTACCGCTATCTCTTATCCTAATTGGAGACAGAGAATGTGAGAATCTCAGCCACCAACGTGTCATAACTATCAGCAAATATTGGCTATTTAATGGCAATGACCAAGTAACGTACTTATCTTTCATCCCTCACCTTGGATTATTAAACAAATATAAAAAAGGATCAAAGAATTTCTATTTCTGCCCTCAACTGCTACAAAAGTTGTGTGAGCAAAGGTTAGAGAGCCTGTGCATCTAGGGGAATAGTGGTTTTGGGGGATGCTCCACTCTGCAACCCCTCTTTTGGTGATCTATTAGGAACAAGACCTGCAAAATAGGTAGGGAAAGTCATTCTCTGAAGCATGCTCCTTCACATTGTCCAAACCAGCAGGTGGAGCGATGTAAGTTACTGCACCTCCTGAAATCTAGACTGTGAAAATACTTACTTTGTAACAACAATTCTTCCTTTTACGGCCACTGCTACAACTACAGGGCTCCCATGCTCGCAGTACTAAGCTCACATCTTCTGTTGCCAACACAGCCTGATATACTTGTTTCTGGAACTCTGTTAGGGAACAGTATACCATCTGCCAAGATAGAACCCCAAAATACAATTGTATGCAGCATACAGGAAAAAACAACAAAGACGACAATAAAAATATAAAACAAAAATGTTAAAATACTAAAATTACGGAAAATGGAAAATAAACTGGTAGATGTATAGGTAGTAACAGGGCATTTTTCTGCTCCCAATAAAGAACTGGAGGCTGATGTGCTGAAAAAAAGTGTGAAAATATGGTCAACAGGTAACTGTGGTAATTTTAAGACTTTAAAAAAAAAAAAAAAAAAACAATTCTATTAGCAGTATTAAAATCAATCAATCATTCTGTAGTTTTACTTCCACTACATTTTCTTTAGGATTTTTTTTCTTTTTTTTTTTTTTTGGGGGGGGGGGCGGGGTGAGTGAAGGGTTTAAAAAGGCCTAGCCGTAAAGGTTCTTGCCCACTTAGTCAGAATGGTTTATTTGCCTTTTCCTTTCGCTCCCCTTCTGCACTATTGTAGAACACTTCTACTGTTAGGGAAGATAAAACACAGTCAAATCTAAGGAAGCCATTGATACCGAGGAATGAGAGAGAGAGAGAGAAGGGGGATCTGTACAGTGGTGTGTCCAAAACTCTTATCCCTCCTCCCAAAGACCATGGGTGGCATCTCCATGACATCTTTGGTCTTAACCAGCAGGAGACACAAAATCCCAAGATCACTTCTGAACCTAGGCCACCCACATAGCAACAGCACCATGCTGTGCTATAATAATACAACAGTAACTTGAACATATACTCACATTAACAAGAGAATGAAAAGAAATAAAACCTGCTAGATTTAGAAAAGCATCTGACTGACATTTGTGTTAATCTTTCCTTTAGAAGACACAGTTTGGATGACATTATTACAGGCTCCGTATGAAGGACAAAACAAAATCTAGAAAAACAGCTGCAAGCTAATGTGTTTAATTTATTAAATGTATTTGTGCTTGCCGGCTAGATAAATTCTCATATTCATCAAAACATCCTAGTCATGATGATTAAAAAAAAAGTATGAATTCTTAAATTATGTTTATGCCAGCACTAAAGAAACAGCCAAAATTAGACACAATTAACTTAAAAAAAAATAAAAACCATTTTCAAGTATTCTATTAAAATGAATACCAAAAAAGGGGAGGATTGAGAGTAATTGTCTTTTAACAAGTCTTAATTTATAGATTATCAGACTTCACATCCTGCATAGGCTTTCATGAGATCAAGGCTGCACACAGAAATGTGTAGCGGATATTAGACACATAATTACAACTGTGCATATAAATTAAGCATCTGGATGTGTTAATGGTCAGTCAAATGCCCTGTTGGTCATTTCCATACTCAGATAACTCAATCCAAACATGCAATCACAGTAATTGTGTGAACAAATTAAGCGTGCTATTGCATGTGCATTTTTGCTCACCACCCTGGACCTCTGAACTCTTGAAAAATCTGACCACAGAACCATGAACTACTAGATACACTATACAAAACAACGCTAAGATATATTTGATAGCAACCAAAATATGATATATTTATTAGTATTTTGTAAAAATAGTCATTCTTACTCTGTCTTCCTTCTTTGGCAACTGATCACTAATAAAAGCCTTAGTACGTCTCAGGAACCAGCCAGACATTTTTCTTGCTAGCTTCTGCATGGCCTTTCGACCTGTTGCTAGCTCTCTTTTAGTTGCGGTGTGCCTCTGGCCATGCTCCACTGGATCAGAAAATTCCTTCTTGAAATGTGTTCTGCTACCTAAAAGTCCGGGTATAGCCCTAAAAGAAATAAAATAGCAGCAGTCATTTGCTGAACACCAATGCAGAATATCCTCTTCCATTGACTAAAAGCATATGAAATATTCCTGACTAACAGTGACAGATCTTAAATCAATCAGCAACAGTGAAATGAATAAATAAGATTCCTGTATATAATAAAAACGTATCATTCTACTTCCAGACAGTCAGCCTTTCCATATACTCACTGTCAGCCTAAATTTAGGCACCTAAATCCCTATACAGGCTTTTCAGTAATAATGACTCAATCTTCAAAGGAGCTCAGTATCTGCAGGTCCAACGGATGCTGACAGGTGTTACGAATCAGGTCACTATTATTTAGGAGCTTATTTAAGGATTTAGGTGCCTGAAATTTAGGCACCCAGGTTTGAAAATGTTGACTTTGATTCTTTCTGCTTTAATTCCATCCGGTTATACAGATATCAAATAGTTTAATGAATCTGAATCTAAAAGAAAACAACAGTAATTATTAAACTCATTAGGCCTTTCCTGAGCAATACTCCCTATTGGGTAATCCAGTCTAACACCATCTCAATGTTTTAGTTGCTTGGATTTTACATTAAGCTTTGCTACTAACTCATCCCCTTCCTGACATTTCAACTCAGCCCACAATTGCTCCATATTTAAGATTTTTAAAATTGTAACTAATAAAAGATTACTTTGCACTTTCCATTCCCTCAGCTGGGGTCTTTTTTCCCCTCTTTGGGGCAGGGACTTTCCCTTCCTATATATTGCACAACACCTAGCACATTGTGGGCACTACTGAAATATGAATATACACCTCTACCCCGATAGAACGCTGTCCTCGGGAGCCAAAAAATCTTACCGTGTTATAGGTGAAACCGCGTTATATCGAATTTGCTTTGATCCGCCGGAGTGTGCAGCCCTGCCCCTCACCCCCTCTCCCCCCGGAGCACTGCTTTACCGCATTATATCCAAATTTGTGGTATATCAGGGTAGAGGTGTATAATTAATCATCATGAGGACACACAACACTCCTAGCTACATGAATGTGAGTTGTGCACTTTAGACAAAGCAGGGAGCAGAGTGCCCAGGACTAGGAGCTAAATAATTATTCTTATCCTGTTATGTGTGGGGTGGAGTGGGAGCACCACAGGCCTGGGAAAGAAAGAAAGGACCACTGGAAAGAAGTTAGGAGGGGTAACAGTAAGAGAAAAGAACTCCTCCCCTGCTTACCAGTACCCAAAAGAGTGAGGGGACAAGGAGAACCAGATACAAGCTATCCAAGACTAATGTAAAAGATGGGTTATTCCAACAGTTTGGGGGCAGTGCCCTGGTGGGAAACCACATGTACTTCATATGACACAAGGCAGCAGACACAAGGCAGAAGTGTGATGGGATTCCCACTATGGCCCTGTTTCTGGACATTGCTGAGCCTCATACATCACCACCCTGTCACTTCTCTGGATAAGTCTCAATTAAAAAATTAACTTCTTACTTACCAGTCCACGACGCACCATAGTTCTTTCATGTTGTTCTGAAGAATGGTTCCAGTAAGACCTATACGAACATTGCATTTTAAAGCCTTCATAGTCTGGGTTATTTGAGCCTTTGGATTCTTGATTCTGTGTGCTTCATCTACAATGACAGCTGACCATTCTAGGCTGTGGATCAACAGTTTCATGTAGCGGGTCACTTGCATTACCTCACAAACTTAGAATTAGCTGTGCTTCCTCAGAATTGTTGACTAAAAACAAGTGACTTAAAAGAAATGCCATCAACTTTAAAAAAATTCAAAGACAAGTCCAAATGTAACAAGTAACACTTAATATTATTGTAACTGAAAAAAGTATCACCCATTTTTTCAGCTAACTTTATGCATTTTACATCCTGTTGGGTGTACTCAGTTCACTATAGTCCATTTGTTCAGATCCTTCACACAGATAAATGCAAGAGAAATAATGTTTCAGGAGACAGAAACATTTGGTTTTACCATCACATACAATGGGACTTAGGTGTAGAGATTTTTAAAATTCTCTTTAAAAAAAAAAATCCTCAGTTTTCAAGATGGCAGTGTCCCTTAAACTGTAGTTTAAGAGGCATCTGGCTCCCTTTCTTGAGCATTAACTCAACTGTGCAATGAAAAATAAGCATCAGAAAATTGTACTAATCAAGTTTTTTAAGCTTGCACGAGGAGAATTTGATTACGTTCATCCATCTGTTATTCACATGTAGTTTATTTTTACTTTGCTACAACTAGAAATTAGGCTGGTTCCAACCCGGCAGCTAGCTGAGCCACCCACTATAGCTAGGGCTGAACCAAAACTCAGGGCCATGAAAAATCACGTGTTGGACTCTGAAATCTGGTCTCCCCCTGCGAAATCTGGTCTTTTGTTTGTTTTTACCCTATACTATACAGATTTCACAGGGGAGGCCAGCGTTTCTTAAACCGGGGGTCCTGACCCAAAAGGGTGTTGCGGGGGGGTCAAGGTTATTTTAGAGGGGGTTGCGGTATTGCCGCCCTTATTTCTGTGCTGTCTTCAGAGCTGAGCGATCAGAGAGTGTAAGCTGTTGGCCAGGCGCCCAGCTGCAGCAGTGCAGAAGTAAGGGTGGCAATACCATACGATTGAACCCTTACTTCTGTGCTGCTGCTGGCGGCAGCTCTGCCTTCAGAGCTGGGCTCCCGGCTGGCAGCCGCTGCTTTCCAGCTGTCCAGCCCTGAAGGCAGCAGCGCTGCCAGCGGTAGCGCAGAAGTAAAGGTAATAGTACCGCAATCCCCCCTACAATAGCCTTGCAACTCTCCCCCCCCTTTTACACACACCCACACCCACACACACACACACACACACAAAAAGGAATACCCCTACAATTATAACACCATGAAGTTTCAGATTTAAATAGCTGAAATCATGAAATTTATTATTTTTAAAATCCTATGTCCATGAAATTGACCAAAATGGACCGTGAACTTGGTAAGGCCCTAACTATAGCATTGCTTTCATAGGCTACTGCCGTTCCTATGATTAGACTTATCTTTTAAAAAATTAATTTAGCATATTGACAAGACTTTGTGGCCAAAAATATGAACTATTGCCAGTCACGCTATACCAGTTCTGTGAAAGAGAAAGACTGACTGTCTCCAGGGCTATTAACCCAGCAGCTTTTAATACCATTAACTCCACTTTTTAAAGATTTTTTTAAAAGTGAATTTAATAATTATAAAAAGGTAGCAGATTGAGAATCCTGTTTACTGAAATCTTCCATTTCCCCCACATAACAGGTACAGCATGGGTAGCAGCAGTAGGGAAAACATCTTTATTAGTGAGTCTGAAATATGACTTGAAGGGATCAACTGTAGGGATGACATGATTATTCATTTTCTTTGGTATCTCTACTGCCAATGATATTGGGGGGACTGGTTAAGGGGTTGGAGGGATGTGGAAGGGAAAGCTGCATATCTAGCAGCAAGGGAATTATGGACAACTTTTCCAAAAGGAATTTGAACATCAGCAGCCATTGCATGGTAACAACTTTTGGTCACTATCAGTCTGGACCACAATAAAACCCCATGATCTAAAGGTGAAATGATTCATATCACATTACTAATCCTGAGTCATCCAGCCCCCAGAGAGATTTATTTAAATTCAAATTTATAATCCAGGTAGAAGATTAGTTCTGAAATAATGATATTTTGAGCAATTTCAAAATACATTCACTTCAAGTTTGATGCTCCTTTAATACAATCAAGCAGCTGCAAGTAGGGGCAGGCATATTTTAAAGTATCACGTTTTTTTCCCCGTTTTAAAAAAGCCCTATTTTAGATTAACTTATTTTTAAGACTGAACCTTCATTCAGTACTACTGAAATACTCTGAATCAAGTAGCCCATGTCAGCCTCCTACATTTCAAAAATCTACTGTAAGAAAAGTCAGATCCTCTCAAGAGAGCATAAAAGAGATAAAACCATGGCTAGATGCAAAGTAGGAACAGGAATAAGCATATCTGAAAGTAACCAAGTAATTTCAACTAATTATTCCTTATGCTCATGCATGAAGAGATTTGAGTATAGGGATTACTTCTCTCTCTCACACAGATTCTCACATCTCTACCCCAAACCACAATATTTTTAAACAAGACTAGGTTAACAGAGATAGCTAAAGGGTTCTCTTCAGCTATGATTCAATCTAAATTGTTATCAAGTCCTGAAGGTGAACCCAGCTGTTTAAACTACAAGACCATGTCAAGCTGTCAGCAAGTTTGTACTGTGAGTTCTTTAGTATTTAAACAGTCAATGCTGACTTGCTCGATTGATTGTACTCAAGGTCATGAACTACAGCAGAAACAAATTGGAATGCAGGAAGACCTCAAATTCTATAAAGTCCTTTGGGGTATTAAGAAACATAAATATTACAATATATCTCTTACTTAAAGTTTCCTGAATTGAGGGACCAACACAACCTGACAAAAAGCACTGCACTGTGTCAACTATTTGCACTGTACACCAGAAGTTCATCTACCGTGAGGACTTGTTGGAGGGTGAGGGTGCTATGGAGAGTTCTATGCTAAACTGCATTGAAAGACAGCTAAATAAATAAATATTAAATAATTTTCTATCATTACTTTTCCACGTAGTCAACTGCTGTAGTTGCCACAAAAATATTATATGATCATGAATGGGCAGTGAGGCTGTCTGTGGGATCACAGATGTGAGGGTGGGTTGTCTATGGGACAATTAAAGCATGGTCCACTAACAGTGGATACTGACCTCTGTCATGCAACAGGGATATGTAACCTAGATGCATATTGTACTACTAGCGATGACCCACAGCTTTGCCATTCAAGTTTATGGCAAATATGGGGGTGGGAAAGTATGTGCACTGTGCTGGGAAATCTTGTGTTGATTTGTGCAAATGGCAAATGCTGCGGTGAGGAGCTATCTGTGTTTGGGGTTATTGTGTGTTCTGGGAGATTCGTGCTGAGTTGTGTCTAGGGGGTGTTCACTGGGAGACTGTGTTGAGCTGTATGGGTGGTGAATGATGGCTAGTTGAGTTAATTTGTGTGAGGGTATTATGTTTGGGTATTTTGCGTTGTGCAATTTGTAAAGTCAAAATGGCTGAGAACTTAAAAAAATACATTTTCCCCAAAGTTTGTGCCCAGAGCTGCTCCCTGTCAGGAGGCACCACCACCTTTTTGTTACCCCACACAGCTGTCACTCCCACCTCCTCTGATCAACTGTCACATTCCAACCACCACAGAACCTTTGGACTCCCAACATTCCACCTGGTTCTCACAGGGAATATGAGTGAGATTGGCGGAAATGTGTGTGTAGTACAGGGAGATTTTTGTTGATTTGCATGTGGGTTGTGTGGTGATGGGAGCTTTGTGCAGGTGGCAAGTGAGGGATATGTGCTGCGGTGGGGGCTGCGTGTGTTTGGGGTTACTCTATGGGAAGGGTTATGTTGGTGGTTTTGAAGAACTGCAGCAGTTGGACCCAGTAATTAACCATCTGGCTAGTCTCCCTCATTCAACCAATAAAATTGTTGCAAGCTAATTAGGTGTAGATATTAACTCTGATATGGCAATGGTGTAGGACTCTTTGCCTGACTTTGGCTGTACACCACATGGGTGTAATTCATAGTCAAAATGGCTGAAAACTTAAAAACTGGACTGCAACAGACTGCAAATCATGCTGATGATTCAACCTTGTGATATTCTGAACAAAAAGAGTTCACAACCATGACTGAAGCTGTTTCCATCACTTCACATTGATTCTATACAAATCTTATGCTTCAAAGTGACAATCCTGGAATCTTATTATATACATGAAAAAATGTGACTAGGGCAGGGATTCTCAGGGTATCAAGCCTCTGCCATCCCATATATTTTAGTGGTCGTTGTGGGGGGTAGAATGGGAGAAACAGAGACTAGTTTGCCTGACATTTCAACATTTAATACAGCTATCATTTCAATAACTACCTTCTTGGGGGTTACCCTTTAGAAAGAGAGAGATTCTGTTTGGCAAGTTCACTGGATATAGATATACTGTATCTCTTCATTCCACCTCCCAGTAAGGAGTTAGATCAGGCATAGGCAATCTATGGCACGTGTGCCAAAAGTGGCACGCGAGCGGATTTTTAGTGGCACTCGCACTACCCGGGTCCTGGCCACCGGTCTGGGGGGCTCTGCATTTTAATTTAATTTTAAATGAAGCTTCTTAAACATTTTAAAAACCTTATTTACTTTACATACAACAACAGTTTAGTTATATATTATAGACTTATAGAAAGAGACCTTCTAAAAACGTTAAAATGTATTACTGGCACGCGAAACCTTAAATTAGAGTGAATAAATGAAGACTCGGCACACCACTTCTGAAAGGTTGCCGACCCCTGAGTTAGATTCACAGGATTTAAATAGTTGTCAAAAAAAATTAAAACCAAAACACAATAGACTGTTACTAAAACAGTGTTTGCACAAATGAAAGTTAGAAAATGTTACATTACCTGTTAAGTTCATCCAAACATAGGCGAAGCGTCTCATATGTTGTTAGAGCAACCTCATACTTTCCCTGCTTGATACGACTCAGTTCATTGTCCTT
Source organism: Trachemys scripta elegans (assembly GCF_013100865.1). Classification (NCBI taxonomy): domain Eukaryota; kingdom Metazoa; phylum Chordata; order Testudines; family Emydidae; genus Trachemys; species Trachemys scripta. The sequence goes on from NC_048303.1 coordinate 84,110,704, forward strand.
TCTACTGCCATGTAAAATAGCGACCCTGAAATAGCCCCAAGTGTCCAACTCATCCTTCCAGTTATAAAGCACAGAAAGAGGGGCCACTATCAGGAAAGTCTAAAAACAAACAGCTGTCATTATACTGCTGCAGAACCCATGTCAAAAACATTGTATCAAGTGTTGTCATGCAAAAGTCAAAATAATGAGCATTGTTTTAGTATTTAAAAGTTTGAATTTTATTTAATCATTTTCCATAAATGATATCTATTATTTGCTTAGAGTTATATGAACTGAATAGAGAAGAGAAGACTCTGGAAAGAAGATTAGAGGACAAACTCATAAAAGTAAAACAATCTGAGTTTATTTACAGTGTGTTATCATCAGAGGAAACATTCAGTAAAATGGTGTCCAGAAGGAGTACTCCTTCAAAGCAATAATGGTAGTTACTCAAGTTATACTGTAAAGCTTAAAAAAAAATCTATTTCATATGGACAGTGAGAGTAAAACTGATGAAATGCAAGAAATGTAGAAAAATTATGACTGTAGACTGATGGAGAAAACACAAACAATCACTTTCTACTTCTACAGAATTTGTATCCACGGATCACAAAATGTTTTACAGATGGGAAAACAGAGGCACAGAGTGATTCAGTAACTTGTTCGATGTCAGAAAGCTAGTTAATGGCAGAGCAAAGAATAGAATACAGATTTTTTGTCTTCCAAAAGACACCGGCAACTGAATTATATAATTAGTTCATTAACTATATTTGCTACAACGAGCCTCAAAAGGCCAATATTGATTCACATTTTATTTGTTTTATAAAATGTATTTTAGGTATTAGCGATATTAACCCTTGCCAGAAAAATGCAAAACACTAAAATTGTTCGTGGTAGATACAATTAGCTGATTTCAACCTTTTTACAACATGTATTTTAGTTCTATGCATATATTCCAAAACAGTAGATATTCTCTGGATTCAATTGTGAATTTTTGTTTAATAAAGTATTTCAAATTAACCTCTACTGTTTTGTATTTAGTAAGCGTTTGTGTTAGTATGTTTACACGGCTTTCGTAAAAAGAAACATATGACTGCTAATTAGTACATGCCCTTGAATAGGACACAGGACTGGGAAACAGGACACTAGGTTCTATTCCTGGTTGACACACCTTGGAAAGTTACTTAACTTCTGTGCCTCAGTTTTCTCTCATCTGTACAATGGGAATAATACTAAATTAACCACATTTGAGAACTCGTTTAAAATACACAGATAAAAAGCACTATATAAATATTAAGTATTATTAATAAAACCATAATCTTTTATAATCCTGATCCCATTACAAATGCTCATTCAAAGGATTGTGGGACCAACTCATGGGCAAGATATTGAAAAGCTTCCATTTAGCACATTACTTTGGGTAAAGGAACTAATCAGAACTTTACGAATAAAAGTATTTATCTCAGAATCCTATTTCAAGCAACAATACTTATTACTTGTTTTTACCACCCAAAAGAGAAATAAGGGTTACTTGTGTATTGTATACCATTGACACTTTTGTCATCATTTTTTTCTCTCTTTCTTTTCAGGGCATTGAACCACAAAGTAAAGTTTCTTGAAATCCACCTTGTCTAAACTACTGCATACAATAGGTTTCCAAAACACCGATTTTTAAGCAATATACAAATTCATTGTGGCAACAATCATCAAATAAGAATTAAAGTAAGACTAAAAGAGGCAATTCAAAAGTAATTTTACTTAGCTGAACATCTCTTCAGCTATAATCATGGACAGGTGTAACTTATAATGTTAGTTATGTGTCTTAGAAGTTCTCTACTCCCTCAACTTATGAGCTGTGAAACTGAAAATATTATCCAAATTCTACTCATTATGTTGGTTCCATACACATTGATACAAATAAAATATCAAAAGACACCTGCTACAGAATAATATATAAATTACCATTATAAGCGCCATTACTTTAAAACAGTGGCAAACTTGCTGGTGCAGTCTTAAAACATGGGGCCCATTAAATCAACGATATTAAGTTGCAGCTGATTTAATCCTGAAAAGAAGATGGATCCACCAACCAACCATTAAAAATATGTAAGTGTTAAGAATTTAAATAAAAGGTTTAAGATGGTTCCTGCAACTCAATCACCTCAATCAAATGAAAATCACCTGGGTCTTTCAATGTAGGCATACGAAGGTGTGTCTTACATTTAAAATAAACTTTTAGATAATTTATCCATTTGCTAACATTATAACAGATTATACAGGAAATCATATAGCCTCACTTCTAAAATCATCATCTGTCTACCATTCAACATTTTATAGCTTATGGACACTTCACAGATACAATAATGTCATTTTGAGCCATCAAAACACCTATCAACTTGTAACAGTCATTATAAAGGGAGCCAATAGCTATCCCTACGTTTAGGTTGCCTAGCACTTTGTTATAAAAGATCCTTCCCATCTTTTTTGAGACACACTAAAACCTCAATCGTTTGTAGCAGGATTTTGGAATTCATCAGAGGGAAAGCCCTTAGGCTGGAGAAATACTTTTTCTTTGTCTCGTGAAATTACACTCGGTTCTCCTGATATGAACCATTTTCCTTTTTTTGCTTCCATTGCTCATAGGTCTTAATTACATGATCACATGCAGTTTTCCATAGGACACTTGCCTAATTCAGTGCACAGAAAGGACACACATGGAAGAGTTAAGGTTACACTAGCATTTCCTAACTTTCGAGTGCTTGACTTTGCAAATGTTTTTTAACAGTTTCGATATGCGATATACTATGTATTAAAGCATAATCAAATAATATTTAATTTTCCTTTCACGGACAATGGCTTCACTATCTACTTAGACCATTGGCTTCATCCTGCTGAATTTTCCTATTGAATTTTCACATTTTGGTATAGTTAAATACAGGGCGGCGGTCCGGGTCTTCGGGGGCGGGTCCTTCATTCGCTCCGGGTCTTCCGTGGCACTGAAGGACCTGCCGCCGAAATGCCGCTGAAGACCCGGAGCGAGTGAAGGACTCACCGCCAATGTGCCACCGAAGACCCAGACCGCCACCAGGTGAGTAAAAAAATTAAAAAGGTGCCTATATTTGGTGCTCTTTTTTAGGGCGCGGGGCCCTCTTAGGCACGGGGCTTGATTCGGGGGAATTGGCCTAAAGCCGGCCCTGGTTAAATAAATGCTAGACCTACATACTGCATTGTCTCGGTTTTTAAAAAACTGGGAGGTTGACTTGCATTATCTAAAATCCATGAACATTTGTATTTACACATGCAAACACCCCAAAACCTGGTATACACAAACATTTTTTGCAGTGCACGTAAGTTTTTATTAAAAAAAAAAAACAAAAAAAAAAAAACCACCACACACACAGCATCAGCTTTTATGTTATCAAAAAAAAATCTCTATCAATTAAAATCTGTACCTTTTTGGGGATATATGTTGGTTCTTTTTTCATGGTCCTCAATAAAAACTCTGGCATATTGTTTTCAATATCTTCACGTGTTCCCTTTTTGCATAGTACTGCAGCCAGAAATGAAATGACCTAGAGAAAGAATGCAATTTACAGTGAATATGCAGAAAATGCAACAAAACATGAATATGTCCTTCAGACACAGACATTCAGGGCACGATCCTGGAAGTGCTAAGCATCCTCAGCTTTTGCTGACTTCATCCTTGAGATATGAGCTCAACTCTCCTACAGGGCTAGAATGTTTGCTAATGAGTGAAGAAAAAAAACAGAGCCCTGAAAAACACAGAAGATGTAGTGCAGGAGGATAGGGAGAAATGATGGAAGGGGCATGCCTAGGAACTTTCCAAAGAAGGGAGAAAATAGGGTCCTTGAATGGGAAAACAGAAGCAGCACAGATGTGGTTAGTCCACCTGAAACTTCAGTCCAAAGTTTCCTCTGGGGAAGGGTTTTAAAGTGATGGTTGCCCAATCCTATTAATATGTATTTCTTATATATTTCATAGATAAGGCCAGAAGAGACCACTATTACCTGCTAGTCTGACCTCCTGTATACACAGGCCATAGGATTTTCCTGAATTAAACTAGAGCATGTCTTTTAGAAAAATATTCAATCTTGATTTAAAAATTGCCAGTGACAAAGAATCCATCACAACTTGATAGATTGAGGGTAATTAACCATTGGAACAATGTTAAAAATGTGCACCTTATTTCCAGCCTACCTTTATCTAGCTTCAACTTACAGCCACTGGATCTTGTTATATCTTTCTCTGCTAGATTGAAGAGCCCAATATCAAATTTTGGGGCCCCATGTAGGTACTTATAGACTACAATCAAGTCACCCCTTAACCTTCTCTTTGTTAAACTGAATAGACTGACGCAAGGAGCTCAATCACTATTAAAGGCATGTTTTCAAATCTTTTAATCTAGCAGTTTTCAACCTTTTTTCATTCACAGATCCTGAACATTTTTTGAATGGAAGTGTGGACCTCTTTGGAAATCTTAGAGGTAGTCTGCGGTCCCCCAGGGGGCCATGGACCACTGTTTATGCTAACAACCACCTTTCGCGGTCCTCTTAGACATAGACCACTGACCCCCAGAGGTCCACAGACCACATATTCAGAACCACTTTGATCATTCTTGTGGCTCTTTTCTGAGCTCTCTCCAATTTAGCATCATCATCCTTCTTGAATTGTGAACATCTGAATTGAACATAGTATTCCAGTAGCAGTTGCACTAGTGCCAAATACAGCGGTAATATAACCTCCCTACTCCTACTTGATATTTCCTTGTTCATATATCCAAGTATCATATTAGTCCTTTGGGCCAACATTGCACTGGCAGCTCACATTCAACTGATTATCCAAAATGGCCCCAAAGTCTTTTTCAGAGTCACTGCTTCCCAGGATACAGTCCTTGCTCCTCCAATTCTCCGAGGCTAGCACCAGGATTAGCTTTCTCCATTGGATTCAGGGACTGAACTACAGCAAGGTCACCTTGTTAAGCCCCAATTGCAACACACTCTCTGCTGACTTCAGCTTATCTGTCAGCTTGGAATGTGCGTGGCTTGGGGTAATATGGGTATATACACTGCAACATTCTATAGTAGGTTAGAGGCCCACAGTCTGAGCTATTTTGGGCTACACTTCAGTTGTCATCCAGAAGAAACAGAAGGCAAAAAGCACAGCTATTGGCAGACACAGTTTGGCCCCAAGTCACATTTTTAAAAATCACCCAGGTATGATGTCCCAGGAACTGTGCAGCAGCAAGAAGCAGCTGTTCTGCCACTGCAGTGCTCATCTTTTAGAAGTTTGGCAGTTCCTCTACTGCTCACAGCAGCAGCCAGCTCCCGTCCCTTTCCTCTGCAGCTGCCTCACAGCTGTTCATAGCAGGACAGAGCTAAAGCTGTCAGCACCACAGAGAAGGAGGTAGCCAACAGGGAATGGTGGAGGGAGAGACAGCAAGGAATGCTGAGCTGCCAGGAAAAAAACATGCAAAGGATAGAGGTGGGTGGGGCATAAGAGGGAGAAGCCACCATGTGGGGCAGGAGAATGGAAAGCTACCATAGGGGCCAGAGGAGGCAATACAATTTTAGGCACAATTCTTCATATAAACTGAGGGGGCAAGGTAGTTTGTACGCATATCAGTGAATTTTAATAATAGGTTTTTGGTGGTGGTGGTGGTGGTGGCAAATTTTTTTTTAACCCTTTCAAGCATAAACTGAAATTCCGCAGAAAGAAATAACTTCTAGTGGTTTCCAGACTCTTCATTTATTTGAAGAATTATCCCCATCAAACTTTCACATTTTGGTAACTGTGGCAAAGGTCTGAAAAAGGACAATCTGCCAGAGAAATCTGTTGCTCCTTCAACTGAAGCAGGAAGCAAACTGGAGAACAGGCAGCATAAGGAGGGGGAATTGAAGCCAAAAACATTTCACTTTTCTCTGAGACACCTCATAACAGATAGATAGGGGAGACAGAACCTCCAGAAACAATATAGTTTGAACTCTGTAAAATAAACATACATAAATTATTTTGTAAATCCATCCTGCTACAACAGACACAGCCATTTCTCAGAATGTTCTCTAATAACTATTTTACAGCACAACTACTTAGGTGGTCACAAGTTTAAGGAAATAATTAGGAAAAAATAAAAAGACTTCAAAACTTTATTCACTCTTCAGGCCTTTAACTTTCTTTTTAGCCTCTTTTCAAGGTGTGTTGGAAAAGGAATAGAGATCTTGCTACTACTCACCATGATCCATCAGCACCACCCCTGCTTCCATAAAGAAAATCGGTAAATAAAATTATTTCTTCATATCTGGGGACACCACTAAGATAAGTTAAAACTAGGGATGTCGATTAATCACAGTTAAATCACGCGATTAAATAAAAAAAAATTAATCGCTATTAATTGCAGTTTTAATCACACTGCTAAATAGAATACCAATTGAAATTTATTAAATATGTTCAATGTTTTTCTACATTTACAAATATATGGATTTCAATTACAAATCAGAATACAAAGTGTACAGTGCTCACGTTATATTTTGTTTACAAATATTTGCACTGTAAAAATGATAAAAGAAATAGTATTTTTCAATTCACCTCATATAAGTACTATAGTGCAATCTCTATCGTGAAAGTGCAATTTACAAATGTAGATTTTTTTTTGTTACATAACTGCACTTAAAAACAAAAACAATGTAACTTTAGAGCCTACAAGTCGCCATGAGAACGCCTGTTCTCACTTTCAGGTGACACTGTAAACAAGAAGCAGGCAGCATTATCACCTGCAAATGTAGACAGACTTGTAGACTTATTGTTTTATTTTTGAGTGCAGTTTTTTTTTTGGTACATAATTCTACATTTGTAAGTTCAACTTTCATGATAAAGAGATTACACTACAGTACTTGTATGAGGTGAATTGAAAAATACTATTTCTTTTGTTTTTTACAGTGCAAATATTTGTAGTAAAAATATAAAAATGAGCACTGTACACTTGTATTCTGTGTTGTAACTGAAATCAATATATTTGAAAACATAGAAAACATTCAAAAATATTTAAATAATATTCTATTATTGTTTAACAGCACGATTAATAGCGATTGATTTTTTTAATCCCTTGACAGCCCTAGTTAAAACAATGTTATTTTAACATTAAATGGACAAATGTAAGGAAATTTAAAATTAAGGCTGCACTTTGCCCATAGTCCACCCCACTGTGACTATGGTGTAACAGAAGGTAATTCTACATGCCATACAGATTAAGGAAGTGGCTGCCTGAAATATGAATTTCTTTAATTTACATCAGACACACCAGCCTCCATGTAGGATAATATGTTTGGGGAGGGGGAAGGAGGAGTTTAAACAGTAGTTCAGAAATTCAGGATTTCATCAGGTTTAAACATTACACTCCTAAAACCAAATCCTGCAAACTGCTGCACATGGGCAGACCTCTATACCCATGGTGTCCTATTGACTTCAACAGGGGTCTGCCCAGAGCCCCATTGATTTCTGTGAAGATCTACATAAGAGCAGAGGTTCACCTATTCAGAATAGTTTGCAGGACTGGAGTTTTAATATACTAATTTAACCTCATACAGTGCCTCCTTCATGCTCTTGTGGTATTAAAAACCAACAGTATTTTCCTAGGGTTAATAAAATACTCCATATCCAAACTCTGACTTTGAAAATAAAACTGAGCCCAACTGATTTAAATGAAATTTAGTTGAGAAATGAATTGTCATCTTGAGAATTTAGATGCAATGTTACAACTGAAAATGAGATTTTAAACTGAATTACACACACTTTTTGAAAAGGGACATTTAAAAATGTCAGGAGTTTCTAAGCTATAGCAGCACCGTGGGGGGTTGCTAAAATAAACTGTATTGAATAGAAGTTTAACAAATCATTTACAAAAACCAAGTTATCCATTATGGAACAAACTTTAAATTAAGCCTCAAAGAAATCCCAAAAGAATAAAATCGGCAATCTAATCTCTGAATTGGTCATAGGATAGAATGGTATTTCATCCCCAAAATGACAAACCAAATTATCATTCTGAGAAAGGCATCTTTCCCCATGCTGACAAGGAAACATTTACAGGCTGTTTCCTTACACACTGTCAGTTAGCAATATACACTATATACCAGGGTCTGGGAAACAGTGCAATAACATTTCCCACTGGCCAATGTGAAGGGGCAAGGGGAAATCAGACTTGGTTATAACATTTGCACTAGTGTTTTTGAACATTTCCTCATTATAATTAAAAAAAAAAAGTCTTCAGAAGTAGGGGGGGAAATCTCACTCACTGTATGCATTAGTATATCCTAAAGGCATCCCAGACATCTTCCAGAATCATACTGTAATTTGAGCCAGGGATGGGAAGCTCAGCATGTAAACAAGCATGAGGAGGAGGAGGAGATTTTTACAGCACTGTAAATTAGGTTTTCTGATATGTGTTAAGTGGTTAATTAAAGTAACTGAATATACATAATACTTGTTTCAACACAGCAATGTTTTCTACACAAATAAATGAGACTCCTGCCTCTTTTGTATTTTCATATGCACCTTACTGCCCCTTCCTGCAGCTCGAAGTGCAGAGTATAAAGACTGACTTTTGGGGGTGGAGGGAGGCGGAGGCAGGGGGAGGAGGGAGAGAATATACAAGATACTCTTTTAATGATGCATTCTTCTTCAAAGTTGGGGTAGCAATTAGAAAGTTTATCACACTGCAATTCCAAACAACTACATAAAATCAGTTGTTGCAACATGCTGAGCTTGCTTGTCTCCCATCTATCCCTTCATAATAATTAATTATTCCATACAGTTATACGGCAGAGGAAGCACGCCACTCACTATCACCCAGCATCATCTATGTGCACCATTCTTGCGGGCAAACTGCTTGATATTAAAACTTCTAGGAATCCTGCTCTCTAAAATAGTCTATGCCTTGTATAGCTGAAGGGATAGTCTCGCAATTTATATGCAGAGGTAAAATTTTAAATTCAGCTTGATGAAAGTACTTTTCATTATAATTATCAATGACATTGCACTTTTAGAATTTGTTTTTCATAGTTTAGATGGTATTATAGAGCATTAGCTAAACAGGTTGATCAAGATTAAGAAAAAAGTTTAAGAACTTTTTAGTTTATATTTTAAAAGCAAACAATAAATATAGTGAACATGTGTTATTACTTGTATTCCTTCTCCTCTGAGAGGGATTTGTAGAATGAGCAGAATGTCAAAGAATGTTACCAACATAACGTTGACACAAGTCAACTGAAATATGATACACTGCAGAAACCCAAAATGGTTATTTAAATATTAGTGGTATTGAAATTGTCTGCCAAATATCTTTGGATACATGTTTTTTATTAGATTGTATGAGATACTTGCAGTTTAGAATACAAAAATACTTCTACATCTACTGTATTTGAGTGCATCTGATTAGTTTCCTTTGCTCTCAACCACATGCTAACAAGAAACCTAGGCATGATCAGGTGCAGCATTATGCAAACAGAAGCAGTTCCGTTTTATTCAAACTGAGAATGTTATAGCACAAAGAGGAAGACACACATTGTGTGGTACACCTATAAATACTCCCCCAAGAAAGAGACTTTGCCAAATGTACACTTAGTTTATTCTCCCTTTTTAAAGAGAAAAGGTTTATGATGTTACTCACTTTAGCATTGTCTCACACTAAGGAAAATTCTCAGTTAATATTCCCAGAAGTGGGGATGGGGAGAATTTTACACTGGAGTAGATGGATCAGTGGGGCTCCGGCAGGAATTAGACAATGGAGGAGTCGGCAGGGGGGAGAGAAGAGGGCATTATATATTAGATACTTTAGGATTCAACCCACTAACTAAATAAATAAAAGAAGTGGAGGAGTAAGAACCTCCTTCCAGATTAAAAATGTCCTAATTTCGACTGAATCATTGAACCCTGACGATCCAAAACAGATAAGAAAAAAATGCTACTATACTGTGTATCTTTTGCATTAACATTAGCTGTCATCTTTACTTATAAGAATAGTAGCCTAAATCACATACATTTCTGACTGGGAGACAACAATGGAATGAAACATCTTGGATCTTACAAAATTAATCTGGCTAGGGTCTCCAAAGTTTGGAGTATACCTGAAGTACTTTTCAAGAGCAGCACAAAACTGTTACTGTCTAGATAATGAATGAAAAACAACTTTAGCCACTCTGTGCATGTTAAAAGCGTAAAGCCCCATTTATAACCATTGTTATGATGCACAGAGAGTAATTCTCAAAATACCTAAAATATAAAGACAAACATTGGGACTCTAGCTAGATATACAATTATAACTTCTTAAATAGGTGCCTTTTAAAAATCATTAACCCTTATATGTAATCTATTTCATAAAGCATAGTCGTATCTGAACCAATAGTTTAAGGTGACAAAATACCTGTATTGTTTTTCCAAGTCCCATGTCATCTCCAAGAATACATCCTCTTTTACGAGCATAGTGTCCATAGAGAAACTGAACCCCATCTCTTTGATAATCACGCAGATACCTATTAATTGTATAAGGGATACAGTCCCCATCTACAGATAACTCAAAAGCAACTGCAGGAGACGGAAGCCTTTGGTCAGGGAAAAAAGGCTTTTCCAAATCTTCATCATCAAATATTAAGCTATTCCGGGGATCTTTACCAGCTCTGGCTTTACAGAGTTTTGTTATTATGATGTTCTTTTCTTCAGACCCCAAAAATGATACAATTGCAAATGATGTCCCATTCTTGTCTGTTTCAACTGACTTTATTGTGGCTTCACACAGTTTCCCACTTTCAGGAGATGGGGCAAGACACTTCTGTCCAGCATGCCACCTGTCTAAAAACAAAAACACACAAAAAAAGATGATGTTGCAAACTATGTGAAAAAAGTGCTACGCTTGTTATGCTTTTGTTAACACTGTTCAAAGTATTTTATTAACACTGTTCTGAGAAAATACATATATAAATAAAATCCAAAAATGAAGGGCCTTACTTATAAGTTTCCTGGGAATTTATCTGGTTTTCTCTTAAAATTTTACAAATGCGAGAAAATCTGGAAAAAACAAAAACAAAGGGCAGCGAGTGCTGGGGAGGGATGGCCTGTACTCATGGGGATGGAACTCACCATGTAGCACTTGAGGAAACCTTCCACACTCTACAGTGGTCAGGAGGTTTTGGCTGCAGGACCTTGCTCCCTACCTTCTCTTTCTGTGCCCCTGACACAGAGGCAGCCAACGGGGGTTCTGAAGAGGTGATCAGCAAAGGAGCAAAAGGCTGCAATCCGTGAATACTGGCCTCCTGATCCCACCGGTCCTTCAGCATGGCCCCCTCTGCTTCCCTTGCGCAGACTCTGTTTGGCAGGGGAAGTGGATGGAGCTCTGTGCCCTGGGGCCAGCTGCTACAGCTGCATGGCGGGGGAGCAAGGAGGGCAGGAAGCCTGCCCCCAACAGCCAAGACCTCTGGCATAGAGTCCCCCCTGCTACCGATGGCGGACACTGTCCCCTCCTGATCCAAGCCCTTCAATGTGGCCCCATCCACTCTCACATTGAAGGAGAGGGCTCTGTTTGGCAGGAGCCAGTACTCACCAGGGTGCGGCGTTCCGCTCCCTGCGGGCCTGTCACTGCAGTGGTCAGGCAGTCTTAGTTGCTTGGAGCCAGCTCCCTGCCCATCTCACTCCCCCAGAGCACAGAGGAAGCAGAATGGTGCCATGCTGAAGGACCAGATCAGTCTAGCAGAAGGCTGCACCATATGAGTACTGACACCCTTGCCAAAGAAAGCACCCTCCTGACCCCACCAGCTGTTTAGTGCAGCCTCAGCCACTTGCCCTGTGAAAAATTCCCAAGTCCCAAAAAAGCCAAAATTCAGTTGAGACCCCCATACACCCCTGTAATATCCTATATATACACATCAGGAAAAGTTTCCTGTCAGGGTATGCCCTGTAACAAATTTCCTGGGGAGGGTGTGGAATCTCCGTCATTGCAGGTTATTAAGAACAGGTCAGACAAACACTTGTAAGGAATGGTCTATTAGGTAGTCCTGCCTTGAGTTCAGGAGACTGGACTTGATGACCTCTCGAGGTCCCTTCCAGTTCTACATTTCTATGATTCCAAGATCTCTTTCTTGAGTGGTAACAGCTAATTTAGACCCCATCGTTCTGTATGTACAGCTAGGATTATTTTTTCCAATGCGCATTACTTTGCACTTATCAACACTGAATTTCTTGGTTCAAAGCAAAAACATGTTTTGTTGTAAAAAAAGAGATTTTCCTAAATGTCTGTGATGCCAAAGGAAATCCATTTTGTACAAAAGGTGTTGAAACGTGGTACAAATTTTGATCATCCTCCAAACAAAAAGGCTCTTCTCCCATCTCCACCTCCTTGCAGCTGCTCTGAATCCAAATGCATGTAAGCTTATATGTGCCTAATGTGATGGGATTCCACACGTCACAAGTCCCTAGGCATAATAGTGCCCAGCAGCCATACATAACTTTTTTTAAAGCACAAATCTGCACAGTATTAAAAAACTGCAGCAGAAGCCATGAGAAATACTATCATGGTCAAGAGCATAAGCAAATTACTGAGTCTTGCACAACTTAGCTAATATTGCTGCACAATATTGTGCCTCTGGTGCTCACAGTTCTCCAAAACAGTAGCAGTGAAATTAAGACTGATTAGTTTCATTGCTACTATGCAGATGTAGACAACAATATTAAATTTCACTCTACTACTGCTATGAGCAGCAGCAGAGACAGGCACCTGAACTATTTGTGGGGAAGGAGCACCCAAAAAGTAGAGACTGGCAATGAGGTACAGCAATGAGGAGTAGGAAGGCATCTTCCTAAGCAGCTGTCCTCATCGTGATTCCAATGCAAAGGTTCCAGAGAAATGAAAACATCCATCCATTTGCTTCTGCGCTCTCTTAAATGGCTCCACAAAGGGGTCCTGAGGGAGAGGAGAAACCTGTCCACTGGTCCCCTCTTAGGGTTCAACGCAAGAATCCATGGGAGAGGTAATACTCTCCTAGCCACACTCCCTGGCTCCTATGAGATCTATATATTTTCAGGACAATTCTTTTAAACGTATTAATTAGAAATAGATTACAAGTTTATTTAATTACATGAAAAATGTTAACACAGAAGAATATATCTAATTTCTGAAAGATTAGAATCTTTGTCTCATCATTACTGTTGCATACATGTGCTTGGAGTACCTAAAAAAGAGCACGCAGGTAAACTCCCCAACAAAAAATGTATGAATCTTCATGCTAGTGTGCAAAATTAGAAGTGAATCTAACCAACAAAGAAGTGAAACTCACTATATACAACATGCTGTTAAAAAGCCACAAACTAAAAAAGGGGTGTGTGAAATCCTGTAATCTTTCAGTTACAGTAATCTTAGGTGTACCATGTAACAAAACAAAAAAAAAAAATCTAAAAATTTGCAGTTAATGTGATTTGAGATGACACAGCCCTTACTTTTAAGCCAGCAAATCAACTTTTTCCAGTTACAGGAAAAGAATGGAAAGCCAGAAGATTGTCAGTAGTCTAGAGTGAATGAAGAAATTCTGCCTACAGAATAGGGATTACTGTTTATTAACAGTAATATTAATTATATATATTGTGGTATCAATCCAATTCCTAGTCCGGATCAACGCTTTGATGTGAAAAGCAATGTTCTGGAAGATACAGTCCTTCCCACAAAGAACTTCAAATCTAACATGAAACAAGCAAACAAACATTATAAAGAAAGGGGATAGGAAGCCAAGAGTAATGGCAACGAGGCCATCATCTTGACAAAATCCAAGGTGGCAGTGTCGTAAAAAATGCAACAATCATTGCAGATTCACTCAAATCTGGTCCACACACAATTTATGTACCAGTATAACTATTTCTGTCAGGAGTAGTGTGATGATTTTTTTTTTAAACCAAAAAAAAGTTATATTGGTACTTTCCCAAGTGGGCACAGTTATACCAATATCAAAGTGCTTATATCCCTTTCCTGTATGAGAATAAGCTATACCATTATAAGCACTTTTATACCCATTTAGCTGCATCCATACTTGGGGAGTTGTACCACTTTACTACACCAGTAGAGCATTGATGCAGCCCCTTACAGTACCTGTTACTTAACACAGTATTACACTTGATCTTAGCTCATAGACAGCCAAGACATCTTCAAAGCATTGTACAGATATTTATTAATCCAAACTACCCTTGAAAGGCAATAAGTAACTTACCTCTGATATCGTCGCACATTTCAATTTATAACCACAGATGTACTTGCAACATCCATGAATTAGAACATCCAGACATCCACGATAACAAGAGAAGTCAGTGAGCCCATTTCATATGCTAACAGAGATAGAAGGAAAAGGAGCCAATCACTCAACTTTGAAGGTTAACACCAATCAAGATGGGACTCAGAGAGCCTGTTGTGATGTTCTTACTCCCTACATGTTCAATGGCCTATGCTTTGGATCCTAATAAGCTGCCCCTGGTGAACAAAACGCATGGGCTGAAGTGGACTTATGACATCCACTGACCAGGCAAGCATTCTTACCCTGCTAGAACATACTGAGCAACTGGCTAGATTTTTAGAGAGTTTAACATCAATAAGTTAGGTTTCAGAGTAGCAGCCGTGTTAGTCTGTATTCGCAAAAAGAAGAACAGGAGTACTTGTGGCACCTTAGAGACTAACAAATTTATTAGAGCATAAGCTTCACAAGTACTCCTGTTCTTCTTTTTATCAATAAGTTAAATCATCTTACCAATGATCAACAATGTTCATACACAATCATCTCTTATCACCTTTTCCTATATAATACCAAATACCAGGGCACATCATTTACTAAAAACTTCTACTCTTGTACTTTACAGATTTTTTTCTTACACAATATAACGTTTCAATCATCTTTTAATATATACTTGAGCTCCAACTTTTTAATAAATACCAGACAGAGTACACACACCTCTTCTGGATAGACTATCAGACAAATAGGCGAATCAAACTGAGAATTAAACATAAAAACTTTCCAATTCAACTCTAATTGTTCTTACGAACCATATACCAAGTTTTAACTAGATTTTAACATAAGATAAAATAAAAAGACTACAGAGAACAAACAGGGCAAATAGAGACATTGAAGAAAACCAAATAAATAAAAAGCCGAACAAGTAATCTCTTCATATTAACCAATACTTACCTTGTCTTTGCCCTCCATTAAAATTGAACTGAGGTAGCGTGATCAGTTTCAAAATAAAAAATGTTGATAGTATTAAAATCTGGTGAAAATAAAACAGCCTGTGTCAAAATTGTATTTAAAATTTGAAGGGAAATCAATATAACAGACCTGGGACTATCTCCCTTAACATATATACACATTAGGGGTCAAGTCTTGCACTCCTTGTGCACTCCAGGGGCACAAACGATGCAGGACTGGGATTTTTTATTACATTATATATAAATGTATTCTATTAAATTATTTCAGTATTTCCCCTAATTAAGAACCCAGTTCCACGCTTCTTCCCACTCCTCCCCATGTCCTTTATCACGAAAACAGACATGTTTAGGAAGTAACAAAATGTTCATTGACAGCATAACACCTCCTCAGTCCTCTCCCCAATCCTCCAAAATACATCGTGATTTCATTTACAGCTAAATGTAGACGTTCTGCCTAAGCCCCAAAGCTCTCTCACTTTCTTGCAAAAGAGGGGGCGGAGAAGATAACATATTCCCTGCCATGAGTGTGTTTCAGAGAATATTAAAACACCCCTGGAACTGGAGACTGGTTGGAATGTGTTGATAAGGAAGGAATAGTTCAAGGGGCAGCGTGTGCAACCCCCACGCCGTGCGGGGGTGTGGCTGGCGCTGGTCAGTTGCAATCCCCGCACCCCTTGTCCCCGCAGCGAGATCCCCGAGGATGGCGGAAGGGCAGGGGCTCCCCGGCGGGGGCTGCATGAGAACAGGACGGGGAGGGAGGCTGCTCTGGTCGGGGGGGGCTGGACCCCGGTCAGCTCCCCTCTCCCAGCTCGGGGGGGGGGGGGGCAGACACCCGCCTCCCTGCTCCTTGCCTGAGCTGCACCGGGCGCTGCGACTGCTCCACTCCAGCCTGCGCCTCCGGGGGCAGGCTCTACAGCCAAATATCGCGAGATGTAGAGGAGGCTCTACGGGATTTTCTCTTAAAGGCACCGCAACGGCAGTAGAAGGGCTATTGGCTTCAGGAGCAAATAACGTGATGTTTTCAATTCTCGCGCTATGCGCTATGCTCTCTCTGGAAGGGCTGTGGAGCGTTGGTCTTCTGACGTAGGGCTGGGCTCCCTCCAGTCCGTCCCTCTCCTGCTGCAGCGATGCAGCCGGCCCAGTGAACCCCCTCCAGCCAGGGACTGTTACTGACACGTTACTAACTTGCATGGCCTCACCCTAAAGCACATTGTTCCTGCCCTGAGCAGCCAGCTGGACTCTGTCAGGGAGTAGCCACATGCACTGTCCCAGACACCACTTTGCTGGAGGGGGCCTGTGTAAATTTTAGGGTAGAGGCCAAAATGATAGTGCTATAGCGGGTAGGCATCCTATGGCATGTGTGCCGAAGGCGGCACGCGAGCTGATTTTCAGTGGCACTCACACTGCCCGGGTCCTGGCCACTGGTCCAGGGGGTTCTGCATTTTACTTTAATTTTAAATGAAGCTTCTTAAACATTTTAAAAACCTTATTTACTTTACATATAACAATAGTTTAGTTATATATTATAGACTTACAGAAAGAGACCTTCTAAAAACATTAAAATGTGTTACTGGCACGCAAAACCTTAAATCAGAGGGAATAAATGAAGACTCGGCCCACCACTTCTGAAAGGTTGCCGACCCATGTGTTATAAGAATGTATTAACTCCGGTATTCCCATTTGCTCATAGCACTCACAGTTAAAGTAACACTGAAAGTACAGAATAAAAATACATTGCTAGCTGGACAGTCACTGCCACACTGGTAGTGTAATATAGTAGCACTGCCCGTGTGACATAGTACTACTACACGATTTAAGACAGGCAGTGAAGACAGAATCCGGAATACAGGAGCAATGTACCCAAGCAGAGTAGGACTACTCAAATTGGAATTTAGCTAGGCTCCAGCATTAACAACCTTCATATAACTATTGCTACAAGGATATCAAGCCCCGTCAAATTATTTTAAACTAGGGCTGTCAGTCGCATTTAATGCATGCGATTAATGCAAAACAAATTACATTTTAAAAGTCACCATTAAACACAGTTTTAATCACACTGTTAATATGTTTTTCTGCATTTTCAAATATCTTGATTTCAGTTACAACACAGAATACAAAGTGTACAGTACTCATTTTTGATTACAGTGCAAATATTTGCACTGTAAAGATAAACAAAAAAATAATATTTTTAAATTCACCTCATACAAGTCACTCAGGTCTACTTCTGCTTCAGTCAATCTCTAAGACAAACAAGTTTTACATTTACAGGAGATAATGATGCCCACTTCCTATTTACAATGTCACATGAAAGTGAGAACAAGAGTTCCCATGGCACTTTTGTAGCTGACATTGTAAGGTATTTATGTGCCAGGTACGCTAAACATTTGTATGCTCCTTCATGCTTTGACTTATAGGCATTACAGTTTTACACTATTTTGGTTTTGAGAGCAGTTATATTAAAAAACAAAATTCTACATTTGTAAATTGTACTTTCACGATAAAGAGAGTGCACTACAGTACTTGTATGAGGTGAATTGAAAAATACTCTTTCTTCTGTTTATCTTTATAGTGCAAATATTTGTAATAAAAATAATATAAAGTGAGCACTGTACACTTTGTATTCTGTGTTATAATTGAAATCAAGATATTTGAAAATGCAGAAAAACATCCAAAATATTTGTAATAAATTTAAATTGGTATTCTATTAGTGTAATTTAAATTGTGATTAATAGTAAGTTTTAAATCTTGTGATTAATTGCGATTTTTTAAATCATTTGACAGGTCTATTTTAAACATATTAAGTTGTGCAATAGTTTCCTCAGGGCCAAGTTGGTAAAGTCAATGACAAAATTTTCATTGACTATGAAACCCAAATTTAGCCCTAAATCACCAGCACTTTGAGGTCACTTTTATGAATTGTGGCCCTCCTAAACCCACTAAATAAGCAAAACGTCAGTCAAGAAGGATGCCATCTTTGAGTGAACACAGAATTAGATTCCATGACAAGTTACATGTAAGGTGTGTAACGCTGTATACAAGTATTGTTCTCTAGAACTGGAGGTTAGAAGAGCTGTTTGATAATACAGCAAATTCCAAATTAGCAAGAGATAAACAATCATGTCTCATCTCATGACTTCCAGAATCATCTTAAACATATAGCAAATGATTGTTACTTTTCCCAGCAGTTAGCACCTAGTAGTGGACTGTAAGGTGTTTGGGAGCAAGGAAAGTCTTTTGTTCTGCATTTATTCAGCACTTGATACAATGGGGTCCTGATCCGTGACTTGGGCTGTAAGAGAGTCTGAGTCTAATGAGGGCTGATTTATACCATTTTACACATACCTCTGAATTTGGTCCTAAAAATCTTCAATAAAATCCTAAAAGATAACTCTGGGGGAAAAAATCAATACCTCTTCCTCCAATTTTTACAGTGAGAAATGAAAGTGACAGTGTGGAGTTCTCCCCACCCAAAAATCTCCAAACCCTCAAAAAACAAATTTCAAACCCATATCCAAGGAATAGAGAATTAAACAAAATACCACCTTTGTTCCATCCACAAAACAACATTGAGTTCATTAACTAAAATAATCAGTAGTTTCTTTCAAGAAAACTTTATAATTACAAGATAATACAATAGATAGAATGTCCTTTACCTGCTTACATTACTAAACAACATATATTAGACCGTTTACATTTCCTCCTGCCATATCCTGACCTGGTTATTGACTAATGCGATCCTGCTGGCTTCAGTTTCTGAAAAATATAGAATGTTGTTATACACTGTTTTCTATGGACTGCAACTCTTTCATTGACATCTCTATGTGTCATACATTTCTGTAACTTCGAATCAGTTTGAGAAATAACACTGTCAACCTACTTAATGTCTCTTTTCTCCTGCACATGAATAACTGAAACAATCTAAGGGCACATCTTCACTACCCACCGCATCAGAGGGTAGCAATCGATCTATTGGGGATCGACTTATTGCGTCTAGTGAAGACTCGATAAAATCGATCCCCGATGGCTCTGCCTTCGACTCCGGAAATCCACCGCGGCAAGAGGCGGAAGCGGAATCGACGGCGGCGCGGCAGCGGTCGACTCGCCGCCGTCCTCACAGCCGGGTAAGTCGACCTAAAATACGCAACTTCAGCTACACTATTCACGTAGCTGAAGTTGCGTATCTTAGGTCGACCCCCCCACCCCCATAGTGTAGACCTAGCCTAAGTATATACCAGGGGTAGGCAACCTATGGCACATGTGCCAAAGGGAGCACACGAGCTGATTTTCAGTGGCACTCACACTACCGGGGTCCTGGCCACCGGTCCAGGGGGCTCTGCATTTTAATTTAATTTTAAATGAAGCTTCTTAAGCTTTTTAAAAACCTTATTTACTTTACATACAACAATAGTTTAGTTATATATTATAGAGACTTATAGAAAGAGACCTTCTAAAAACGTTGAAATGTATTACTGGCACGCGAAATCTTAAATTAGAGTGAATAAATGAAGACTTGGCACACCACTTCTGAAAGGTTGCCAACCACTGGTATATACAATATTATTCTCTTGAAATAATGTCTATGTGCCCAAAATAAATTAACCTTGGTTCTGTATTTGGCAACAAGACCAGACTTCTCCCTTCTCCCCCGCATATTTTTTAAGGATCCTAGTGATAAGTATCCACTTAAATATTAGAGTTGACTCAGAAAACATGTCTTCCTTTTTAATTTATTGGGCAGTGTTGCTTGCCAGTTTTTTTGGCCCGTATTCTTTGTTAAGCTTCCAATTTACCCAATTATTCTTTTTTTTTCTTCTTCTACACCAATCTGTACTCCAGCCTGAAATACAGAAGGTCGTTTGGGAATGGAGCAAAAGATAGCTGGTATGGTAGCTGGATGTATAGTAATTGCACTTCCTCCCAATGCAGCTGCCATTTGTAGAAGAATCAATAGTGAAAAGGGGATTTAAAAGCATATTTTTTAGAAAACATTATGGAACTAAACAAGCAATTAAAATAATTACTTCATGGAATTTGGAATGCAGGTCTACTGTACTGGGCTAACAAGAGTGGCCTCTGTGACGTTATTGACATGAACTGTGACCGTGTAGATCATTGTTGCAACCAAGGTCCTATAGTTGCACCAAATCTTGTACAAAGGAGGTCAAGTAAGGTGTCTATAGAAAGGTTGTAATTTGCTATCTGTATGTGTGTATCATTTCTGTATTTCAAGTTATGAATATTGGCTATGTATTTGTATCTCAATGTATTTGATTCTAAGAAGCCTCAGTGAAGCACTTGGTCAGCTTCTTGAGAAAGGGCTATTCTCAGTAAGTGCCCAGTCAAGAAACACTTAACTGACAGAGGACTTTGGGAGACGCCAATCCATATCTGAGCTTTCCTGGGAATGTTCAAACTAACATGTAAACAATGGCATTGGCCTGCAAAAAGCTGAATCATTCATGGACATGTGACTTGCCCAGGTGGCTACAAACTCCATCTTGTTGCTGTGACTTTGCACAGAAGAACAAAGGGGTTTCTGCCCACAACAGAGAGAATATAAAAGGCCCTGGAAGCCTCTCCATTTTGTCTTCAGCTGGCTCAAGAGATGGCCTCTCCACTCCAAAAAGATGCCTGAAAGAAACTGGAACAAAAGTCTGTAACTATGGGGGTGTGAGTGATTGCTGGACCCAGACTAGGAAGGTGTCCAGTCTGTGAAAGAAGCTTCTTGGAACATCTCTGGGGGTTAGATTTCATCTGTAATCAGTTTCTTAATGTATTAGGCTTAGACTTGCGTGTTTTGTTTTATTTTGCTTGGTAACTTACTTTGTTCTGTCTGTTATTACTTGGAACCACTTAAATCCTACTTTTTATATTTAATAAAAGCACTTTTGCTTATTAATTAACCCAGAGTAAGTAATGCCTGGGGGAGCGAACAGATGGGCATATCTCTCTATCAGTGTTATAGAGGGTAGACAATTTATGAGTTTACCCTGTATAAGCTTTATACAGAGTAAAACAAATTTATTTGGGGTTTGGATCCCACTGGGAGCTGGGTGTCTGGGTGCTAGAGACAGGAGTACTTCCTAAACCATTTTCAGTTAAGTCTGCAGCTTTGTGGGGGTGGGTCAGACCCTGGGTCTGTGTTGCAGCAGATTAGCGTATCTGGCTTAACAAGGCAGGGTTCTGAAGTCCTAAGCTGGCAGGGAAGACAGGCTCAGAGGTAGTCTCAGCACATCAGATGACAGTCCCAAGGAGGTCTCTGTGACCAAACCTATCACAGCCTCATAGAATCATTATAGTATTATGAAGAGGAAAGGTGGCATTACTGTAAATCTCATCCAATATTACATGGAAAAAAATCCAGCTTTGTGAAGCAAATCTAGTGTAATACACCCCATATTTCCAATAAGCTTATGTTAATCCCTAATTAGAAAAGCTTCAGTGTACACAGTAGCATATCACTAATTCTCAACTCAATAACTGGAACACTTGCTTGCTTTAAAAAACAAAACGAAAACATCCAAACAGACACCTGAAACACTTGCCTCATTTCTCAGCAAAGACTCATGTTCCTAGGACTTTGTTACTTTGACTAAATATATTACAGTACTTTAGTAGTATGTTAATATTATTTATATTACAACTAAAATCACACTTGTCAAAATGTTGGTGGAGATTGTTAGTTTAAAAATTAAATGTAGTACGGTACAAATAACTTATGTTGTTTTAAAATATACAATCAATCATACACTTAAATACGTTCATTCAAAAGGAACATGACAAAAACCAAATCCTTATAAAACCTGTGCTGAAAACAAGACAGCATTTCAGATACAAAGTTGACAGAATAAAACACTGCAGTGTCTCAAACCTAGCTTTGGTTAAATTAATATTAGTCACCCACATAGTATCTTAAAAAATCAGCTACAGTACAGGCAGTACTTCTTCCAAAAATGCTTTCACATTGGATCATACTTGAAGACAAGATGCATTTATATCAAAAAGCTTACTTAACCAGGATTTTTCCATGTTTGATTTTTATAGAGATATTTGTGTTTTAATAAGAACTCTCGCTATCACAGCACAGCTGCTCTTCTACTTGACACTGTGGTGAATTCATTTTCTGCATAGATCACACCATATTACTGGGATGTCACAAATTCAGCATGGTGACTTCACTATAGAATCAAATAAGAGAAAGGGCACTATGCTAAAGCTATTGCTTAAACACACTAACTTTGTTAATAAGTGAATAGGGGACCCAATCCTGTAAGTACTCCAAAGGCCTGAGCCTGCTTCCATTTAAGTCAATGAAAAAACTGTCATTGTCTTAAAGAGGAGCAGAATTAGGGCCCAAATATAGAACTCTCATTGGGATCAATTCTCCTTTACATTCAGGCCACCTCTCTTTTCCAGTACCCCCTTGCACTATGGTGGATGGCACAGGAACTGGCTCTGCCAGATTTATTTCATGCAGGAGTTCCTCTCTGCCAGAGAAATTCTCTGTTGGCCATTTACAATCATGACCTGCCCCCTGTACCACCTGAATGATGCAAAAGGGCTGGAGCACAATAGAGACTCTGGTCCACTGAGAATAGGAATTTGCTGTGCAAACCCCTCTTAGGATCAGGCCCATAATGAACATTTTCTGGAAATCCACCCATTGGCTTTTCATTTGTTTGTACCTTTAAAAGTTTTCTCTCTTTAAAAGTTTCTGCTCTTTCCAGCTCAAGCTAGAAATTATTTGCTATGCTGCCTAACATATCTCATACAATATTTGCTGTGTGGAAAATGTTGTAAAAGGACTTCCAGTTTTCAGTTAATAGTTCTTCAGTACTCAAATATTTATCCAAATTCTGTACCTAAATATGAACTCTATTCATATTTAATTTTATTTTGGTTTAGGTTTCTTAAGACAACAGTACAAGTGTGACAGCCAAAGGGAGGAGAAGGGTAGGATAAGTGCTCTTTTACAGATGCATTCTACCAACAGAAATCATTTCACGTGTAACATGATGGCACTTCATGTTAACTCTTCTGAGTCAGAGAGAGGAGATCAACAGGAGAGAAGATCATTGCCATAAGGCTGGGTCTAGAGGCACCTTGGAACAATGGGATGGCTGCAGGATAGGGGAAAACCAGTTCTACCCAGAGTGTCTGTAGGAGCAGGGGTTGAAGCAGTTGAAAATGCCCAGCAGAAAAGAAGGAACAAAGAAACAAGGTGTTAGAAATGGCTTTTTAAAAAATGGACTCTGGGAGATTCAGGGAACCAAAAAAAAATTCACATATCCCTCAGCCCCCCAATAGTTGTAATTAAACCAACCTAACTCCTGATGTAGAAACAAAAGAATTATTTCATCAACCTAGCCATCGACCTAGCTACCACTGCTTCAGGAGGTGAATTACCTACATTGACAAAAAAAAACAAAAAACCCTTCCATTGCTGTAGGAAGCATCTCTGCTATGACACTACAGCAGGATAGCTGCGGTGCTGTAGCTGTGTTGCTGTAGTGCTCATAGTGTGGACATGGCCTCAGCCAGGAGTCCAGGAGAAGGGATCTCAGATCCCTGAAGGTACAGACCAAAACCAAAGAACACTCTCCAGTGGTGAGGAAATTATGTACAAGTGTTCTTATTTTGCTTATATCTAAGTATCTCCTGTGCTTTGTCTATAAATAAAATAAATTCCTCTGCAAAGTCTGTGTCTTCCTTGCTTCAGCTGTCAAGGGTTACACTATGAACTGGATCATCAGTGAGGGTGGAGTTCTGGGAAGGCTGTGCTTGAGTGGTTGGAGTGTCAGTACTGGTCCTGGGGGCCCAGGGCATCTAGACTATAAGCCCCATTCCCTCAAAGTGGAATCAGAGTCTGCCGGGGAAGAGAGCCTGAGAGGCCAGAGCCTGTGACTGGAGCCTGCCCAGAGCCAGAGGAGCTTAAAAATCACACACATCCAGTGTGTGGGTCCAAATACAGCTGACTGGTAAGTATCTACAAAGGGGAGCTAGCCAGGATTGTGACAACCTCTATTTCAGTTTGAAATACAAGCAAATGACTCTTTTTCAGAAGTGCTGACCATCCAGAAGTCACACTCCAGTCACTTGGAACTACAGTGAAAATTAGGCATGGGTTGGCGCCATGAAAAGTGTCACTAACCTGGGCTCAGAATTTAGTTGTGGGATCTGAATTAAACAAAATGAACACCTCATATATCAGAAAGTCCTTTTGTAACTCAAGTATATAGTTTGTCACATGGGCATATTGTCATACATTCCCCACTTATGAAAGTGTATGTCTCAACTCCCAGGAAGCATGTCGTAGAAACTCAGTCCTGGTATAAATACACTACTATATTATCTATTCTTAAAAAATTCAGAGGTCTGGCTACACCAGTTAAATCATCTTCTAAAGCCAAATTGGGTCTGATTCGCCCAGCACAAAAAAGATATGCACAATAAGTAATATCTTTATCAAATATACACTTCCAACCTCACATGCATAGTAAATAGCCCCAACAATCCACCTATAAAATTTTATTCTGTACAATTCCACAGTCCACAGCCCTGAAAATACAAGTCTGGACACACTAGCTAGGCACCCCATGGGAGTTGTTTGGACAAGATTTCCATATAGAAAATATAACATTTCAGAAGTTTAAATTAATATTAATAAATCAGATATAATTATCCATCATATTGTGTCAAATCATGCTCTCTCAATGAGGGACTAATCCACTCCTGGAGTCCAAATATTCCTAACCATTCAGAAGCCAGGATGGTATTATTATAATTACCGGTTGCTAAACTGTCCTTTAAAGTTAGTCTTCCAGATGATGTGTTGCCTAGCCTGACTAATCTTGAGAGACTGATTCCACAAGTGTTATGAAGTAGATTCATTTCCCCAATGTGTCTGGTTAAAGGATTTGAGGAAAATCTGAAGTTTCATCCTTAAATAAATATTGTTCATAAATGGATCATGTCAGCAACACTCCGCTTTCATGGTTGCTCAGAGTGGGGACTGGGTAATGAGGCTTGTTGCTTCTATTACATTTTGTAACAGATACTTGTGTAGAATGATACAATATGTTTCAAAAAGGCAAACGAATACTCAGAAGACTGGTTGACCAGTCACAGTCATACTCTGGGCCTCGTTAAACTGAGAATCAACATAATTATTCTTCATAGAATCTTTTATTATGTGTTACTCACTTTACCTTACAAAAACAAAATGCTGTAGAAATGGCACAGAGATTTCCATCAGGAATAGTAGTCTTAAAAATGGTTTATGGAGATTACAGCTGAGTTTGTTTTTTTAAGGACAAAAAAGGATTCCAGGCAACCAAAGACAAAAAGGTTTTGCTCCCTCTATTCTCAGCTATCCAGTTATTTGGATTTTACTGACACTAACACACATGAAAGGAAATAAAAAATAAAGTTGATGCAAAAAGAAGAAAAAGAAGTACTATCTGAAGAATTTGTGGTTTATATTAATTCTTCCCTTTTAATTGATGTCAAGTTGCCTATATTAGCTGGTAGAAAACACTGTTCAAAAGCCACCCCAAGATCAGATGAGATGCAAACATGGTCTGATACGGAAGGAGGAGACATGTTTTGATTCTCCTGCATACCTTCCTCACTCAAAATCACACAATCGTGAACAGACAACTAATTTGGTAGTTGTACCAGATTTTAATTTATTTATTTATTATGGCTAGCCATCCAAATAGATTGTAAATGAGAATTCCAGCCAGAGAGACATCACTCTAATTGGATAACCCCACCAAAGGCTGCATTGTTTCTGTGCAGGTCTGTTGTGACACACACACTAACATATAGCCTCCTCTGATTTTAGTTAAAAGTTTCTTGATTGTTTAAATGCAAAGTCTGACTCAAACATTCCGAATAAAAATGTTTTATACAACTTATATCTCCACTGTATTTCTTTTTAGCCATTATGCACACAATGCATGTAACAAAATACATGTAGCTTGGTTAAGTGTCTGCTCAGGAGAGACATGCTGACTGTCTAAAATATATTAAGGGTGTAAACACTAGAACTAGTCAAACAGTGGCTAGTCAAATAATTCATCAACAGGGACCTGCAAAACGCCCTGGATGACTATGTATTTATGGAGGAAAGGGGATAATTTTGTTCTTGTAAGGTTTATTTTGTTTTATTTTTAGCAGGCTGACCTTTATTACTAGAATGGTAAGACTTCCATGGAATCAGAAACCACAGACTTCTGGGACCAGGTCAGAGATTATTTCTGATGAATCAGGGTAATTAATATAACAAAGCAGTAACACAAACACTACACATAGGGATATTTTCCAGAAAAACGTAAAATGCATTTGAAAATACAACTTTTGATTAAAACTTGAACTTCTAAGCCTAATGCCAATTTATGAAATGTGACACCAGATGCAGGTAGGTGCAATGTAATACTAAACTTGCCAATTGCTTTGCTTTTAAAGTCCTCAGTATAGGATCAAAATGAAAAAAAAAAAAGGAAAATAAGAGATATAATAAGACATGATAGAGGCTGATCTTCCAAATAATCAAAGGAATTAAACCAATTACAGTAAAGGGAAATTTAGTTCAAAAACATATCAGAGTGACATTCTATTAGTTTTAATAAAGAATAAGTTGTGGGTTTCTTTTATTAGATTAAAGTTGATATTCCATACACATTCTCTTCATCAATACATGAAAAAAGAATAGGATTATGGGAAATACAGCTATTTTAGTTTTCATTCAAAAAAAGGTGTCATCTATATACCGTCACTCAAACAACAAACACCCTTTGCTAGTTGACATTAAGGCTGTTCAGATGCAAATACCATCACACAATCACTAAAAGTTAAGGAAATCATCAGGTAATACCATTTTCATTCATATGCCTCAATTCCCAAGTATACTGTCCAAGCCAAATACACTCTCAGATTCCTCAAGGCCACAAACTACTTCGCACTTCCAGCATATAACCAACCACAATGCACCCTACCCACTTACTCTAAATCAGATGTGCATGTACACACATGCAAAATATCAATTTAAAACATTTATTAATTATATTTTCTACAATTACATAGGTTCATAGATTTTAAGACCAGAAGGGCCATTATGATCACCTAATCTGATCAGCATAACACAGGCCAGAGAACTTACTCTGCATTCAATCCATACCTTCTTCTTGAGCTATTGAATAAAATTTAGAAGACATCTAGTCTTGATTTAAATACTTCAGAGATAGAGAATTCCTTACATCCATAGGAAGTTTATTCCAATGGTTCATTGCCCTCAATGTAAAAAATGTGCACCTTATTTCTAGTCTGAATTTGTCTATAAGTAGTTAGGGGGCATGCATAAAAGAGATGAGCATAAAACAAAACCAAGAGTTAATAATTCCAAAATTCAAATCTGAATCTGAGTGCATATTTTTCAATTTGAAACTATTGCAATTTACTGTATTTATTTCTGCACATTATATACCAAGAAAATATGATCAAGTATACACATTTCATTTCATTTAAATGCTATAGTCCTCTTTCAAATGTATGAAAAGAACTACCAAATATGTATTTTCCAGTGTATGTAGGTAATTATGTATGAATATACATTGTATATATTTACACAGATAGAACAAAGATACATAATAAAGAATGGTGGAATATTGTATATATCCTCAATGTTTATAAGTTTTGGTGGAGGTCTATAACTTATTTTCTAGCAATAATCCCATCTCTCCCATATCCATTCTCTCAAAACTGGCAATTCAATTTCAGTGCTCTAGTGCAGTAGTTTTGGAGCTTCCAGCAAAAAATCACAGCTTACAACTTTTCTCCATTACAATATGTGCTAAGT
The DNA here is from genome assembly GCF_013100865.1 of Trachemys scripta elegans. Taxonomy (NCBI): domain Eukaryota; kingdom Metazoa; phylum Chordata; order Testudines; family Emydidae; genus Trachemys; species Trachemys scripta. The sequence continues at coordinate 84,138,783 of NC_048303.1, forward strand.
ACTTACAATAAACAATCTGTTCCACCTTGCATTTTGCTGTTGCGCTGGGAATACCATTACACTGCATACAGCATTTCATTATGTCATAAACTAGTTTTGTGAATTTCTGTGTAGAAATAACACATGTAGAGTTTGCTAAGTGATCTATATTCCTCTAAAAGTTCATCCAAGTCCACCACAGTCATTTCACAAAATACTGCACTTCAGACAATAATTTAATCAATGTCTCAAGTCTGTTAACCCACCAAGCATTACAGGATTATGATCTTGAATATATTTGCTGTGATAATGTCTTTTTAGTGATGGATGCAATCCGTGAACTTCAGTGCTAATAAGAGCAGCATTAACCTTGCGAGGGGATGGTTTTAATTTTAAGGAACTAAACAAAAGACATCAATGGAAAGAAAATGATTTAAGTTAGATGACATTGTTTCCAGCTGCAGTATTCCTGCCTGCAGCTCTCGTAAGTCACTGCAATCATTTTACAGAATGTAAAGCCCTATAAAATTCCAAGAATCATCCATAGTTAATTGATATCAAAAGGAGAAAAGTTCAAAATATATGCAGAGTGTGTTAAAAAGGAAATGAATGGAGGCAAGACTGATTTTAAACTAGAAAGACAAGGTGGGTGAGGTAATAACTTTTATTGGGCCAACTTCTGTTGGTGAGAAAGACAAGCTTTTGAGCCACACAGAGCTCTTCTTCAGATCTGAGAAAGATACTCAGAGCATCACAATATGCGCTAACTACTTGTGCTAAACAATCTGTTCCATCTTGCATTTTGCTGTGACGCTGAGAGTACTCTTTCCCAGACCACTGGGGCTTGAAAGCTTGTCTCTCTCACCAACAGAAGTAGGTCCAATAACAGATATCACCTCACCCACCTTGTCTTTCTAATATCCTGGAACAGACACTGCTACAACTAGTTCAAAATTATGCAGCGTAGCCAGACTGTTTCCAGTAATAGCCATTATAAAAGATGCTGTACTCTTGAAATAGAGTTGATGGGCTTAGTTCTGCCCTCTTTTACACTGATGAAACTCCACCGATGGGCAGAATCTAATGCTGTTTATAGTAAACTATTACTATTATTTATTACTTCATAGAGTCCACAAACATGCTAATTGCTTTAAAGAAAGCACAGAAGAGACCAGTCCTTACTCCAAAGAGTTTACAATCTAACTGATGGACTTGACAGACAAGTGAGGATGTAACATACACCAGGAAGGGGACAGGCAAATAGGGAAATCAGTAATGGATATGATTAAGTGACTGTTCAGTTCAGGGAAACAAACTTCAAGGCTTACTTCCATTATTTTTAAGTGTAAAACACCTGTGTTTTTGTGGCAATGGTGCAGAAATGGGTCTTAAATTGAAGGCTTGGCAAACAAATTTGGAAGGGTGCTTAAAGCACTATGGGGCAGCAAGGAGAAAGGAAGAGAGATCTTTGTGACAGATGACAGAATTTGAGACTACCATGATTGCTGGAGTGGAAAGGGCAAAGGAAACTAAAAAATAGACTGGTTCAGAGAGGTACAGTGGGCAGGAGCTGTATGATATAGGGCTTTGAACGTGAGGAGGAGAAAAAATAAACTTTATGGGAAGCCAGTGATAGATATTTAGGATACATTGGAAAGTATGGGGAGGAGGCAGGGTAGTATATATATTAAAAAAAAAAAGACATCAGAAGAGGAGATTGCAGTAACTGAGTCAGGAGATGAGGAAATGGATGAGCAATTTGGCTTTCAAAAAAGAGGTACATTTTTGAAATGTGGAGAAAGAAACAACCAGACTTCGTTAAAGCCTGAATTGAGGAAGGAGAGAGAGAAATCAAAGATGATCCTCAGGTTATAAACCAGGAAGACTGATGCTGTGGTTAAAGTACTGGAAGTGGGACTCCACCAGATAATTCCTATTTGATCTTGGGCAAGTCACTTAGAGCTTGATTTTTCAGAGGTACTGAGCACCCACTATACCAGCTGAAGTCAGTAGGAGCAATGAGTGCTCAACATCTCTGATAAATTAGGCCTTCAGTCTCTCTAAATCTGATACAAAACCATTTGAAGTCAATGGAAGACTTTAATAGATTTTTAATCAGATCATTTGCACTCAGTTCCCCATCTACAAAAGGAAGATATACTTCCATACCTTTACAAAGTTGTTGTGAGGATAAATTCATTTGTGTATGAGGCATTTCAATCCCAGTACAACAGCAATGGAAGCCATATAAATAAATAGATATTATCAACCTTAATGGAAAATAGAGGTACTAGAGAGGGCGTAGGAAGGAAGAGTATAAGCTTGGGCTTTAATGTCTTCTATATAGTATGAATAGTATTTACAGTTTAATTTCATGTGATGTATGATTAAATATCCTTTAATTAAGGTACAAAACTCTAAGAAGTCTTAACTGGGTGACTACAATATGGTAGTATAATGAGGCGGAGTGGCCTCCCTCCGAACTGGAGAGTGTGGGACCACTACACTCTCTCTGGTGGGCAGACTAGCCCCCGAGTGGAGCTGTGCCTTGCGGTCAGAGGATACGGGCAAGTATCCTGAGGACCTGCCAGGATCATCGTCAGAAGAATGCCACAAAGAGCTGTGGGGACTGCCAGCAGCCAAGTATCCTGAGGAGACAGAGGACCTTTGGACTACGGAGCCCTATACCCAGACTGTGGTAGGAAGTAGCCCAGGGGAGAGGCTGCTGCTGCTGGAGAATGAGTCAGCTTGCTTTGGGAGGATCCCCAGTGGCAGACCCATCCACCACTGTTAGGGCCCTGGGCTGGGACCAGTCCCGTACCACTGACCCTCCCACCGCCCCCGTTTTTGGCCAGAAGGCCTGGGCTGTGTTGTGGGCTCACCCCCAGTCAGAAGGCTGTGGAGCCATACACTGTGTTCTGCCCTGCCCAGAGCCGGAGTGTCCCCTATAGACTGTTACTTGCTATCTGCCTGCAGTGAGGCAGAATGACTTCCCTCTCCACTCGAGAGCGAGAGACCACTACAGGTGGCCTGATGGCATGCCCAAAAATGTCCGTTTTCTATAGAATCTGGGGTGTTCATTGTGAAGTGCTTTAATATACAAATATGTCACTTCAAAACTAAGGCCTTAGTTTTGCAAAACACTTAAAGCTAAGCAGAATCTTAAGTACATGAGTAATCCCATCCTTATAGAGCAAGGCACTTAAACTCAGGCTTACGTTCTATTGGCTTCAATGGGACGTAAGCACTGCTTTGCTGAATTAGGGCCTGAATTACTAAATCATACCAGAAAGCCCAAAGGAAGGCAGAGAGATTTCCACCTTCTCCTTCCTAAAATGCCTTTATATTAGATAGTCTTAATTCTTTGTATTAAAATAATGGAAGGAAGGCCAGTATTGGCTCTTATTCAATAATGGCTTGTTCTTACCATGTTATTATCCTGGTTTATGAATGTACCTATCATTTTCAATCAAGATCTAATTCTCCTCAATCACTGAGAAAGTTTGGAATCCCCCATGGATTACCCCTCATCCTCAAAGACACAAGAGCAATTCCAAATTAACTTCCAAATACATTCATGTAAACTGTGTATCCTCTCTCAGAAAGAATAATCCACTACATTCACATATAAACAGAACCTTTAAATATGCAACAGATGTTCCTTTTTTTGAAAGGCTCTTGAATTCATTGACAGACCTTTGGCTAAACTGATGAATTAATTTGTTCAGGGCAGATTTCATAAATCCTCTAATAATTCTTACCCTCACACATCTTGACTTGATTTTTGAGATCTACAGCATGTGTTTTAAATGTTTTAACCTTTACTACTTTAATCAGGTAACATTTATTTCAAGGTTGGATGATGATCGGTCTTTGAAAGATATAGTTAACTAGGAAATAAAATCCAATTTGTCAGTTAAATAAACCCCCAAATCTGAATAATAATAAGAAATCAATCTGTATTATTGAATCTTTGAAATAGTTTTGCAGCTTTGATGTCGCTCTCCCTCAAGAATTTACACTGAAGATGGATTGCTCAGTATTACTGAACCCCATATGGATATGCAGATAGCATAGTTGCCACACTTATGTCTGACTGATTTAGCCTAGTGGTTCAAATCTAAGCTTTTAACTGTACAAATAGATTTATTATGGTGTGTTAGACTTTTTTCATTTATGTTCATAGGCTTACAAGCAATTTAATATGGTTGAAATCAAGCTGTAAAACTAGTTACATCTAATCCCCTTGCTTTTTTCTCAAGCATTTATTTTAGCTCTATTAATGCACCTAATGTGAGTAGAAGACTACATTCACTAATTTAGGCACTTGATGATTTGCACTATATCAAAGGCTTTTATCAATCATAGAAATGTAGGGCTGGAAGGGACCTCAAGAGGTCAAGTCCAACCCCCTGGACTGAGGCAGGACCAAATAAACCTAGATCATGCCTGACAGGAGTTTGTCCAACCTGTTCTTAAAAACCTCCAATGATGGGGATTCTACAAATTCCCTTGAAAGCCTGCTCCAGAATTTAACTAGTCTTTATTTCTGAAGACTAAACATGCCCAGTTGTTTCAGTCTTTCCTCCAGGGTCAGGTTTTCTACACCTTTCACCCTTTTTGTTACTCTTCTCTAGACTCTCTCCGATTTATCCACATCTTTCCCAAAGTGTGGCTCCAGAATCGAACGTAGTAGTCCAGCTGAGGCCTCACTGGTGCCAAATAGAGCGGGACAATTACCTCCCAGGTCTTGCATACAAAATTCCCATTAATAGTATTGACCCCAGAATAGTATTGGCCTTTTTGGCAACTGCGAGTTGACTCATATTGAATTTGTGATCTGCTATAATCCTCAGATCATTTTCAGCAACACCATCACCCAGTCCCATTTTGTTGTTGTGCATTTGATTTTTCCTTCCTAAGTGAAGTACTTTGGCATGATTTGTTCTCGACAAATCCATGCTGGCTATTCCATGCAACCCTATTATCCTTTAGGTGCTTACAAATTGAATAATAATTTGTTCCAGTATCTTTCCAGGTATCAAAGTTAAGCTAACTGATCTATAATTCCCCAGATCCTCATTATTCCCCTTTTTAAAGATAGGTATTATGTTTTCCCTTCTCCAGTCCTCTAGGACCTTATTCATTCTCCATGAGTTCTGGAAGATAATAGCTAACAGTTCCAAGATTGCTTCAGCTACTTCCTTAAGTATCCCTAGGATGAATTGCATCAGGCCCTGCCAACTTGAATACATCTAATTTATCTAAATATTCTTTAACCTGTTCTTTCCCTCTTTTGGCTTGTGTTCCTTGCCTCTTGTTAATATTAATTGTGTTGAGTATCTGGTTACCATTAGCATTTTTAGTGAAGGCTGAAGCAAAATAGGCATTAAACACCTTAACCTTCTTGATGTAATCAGTTATTAGTTTATCTTTCCCATTAATATATGCACATCAAACAGTTTCAAAATTGTTTTTGTTTTCCTGTACTAAACAACTGGCTTCCAACTCATTAAAGCTTTATATATTTTCTTGCCATAATGGGACACTCAGCCCTGGTCTACACTACGAGTTTAGGTCAAATTTAGCAGCGTTACATCGATTTAACATCGTGTGCACCCATCCACACGACTAAGCCGTTTTTTTCGACCTAAAGGGTTCTTAAAATTGATTTCTGTACTCCTCCCCTGATGAAGGGATTAGCGCTGAAATCGACATTGCCGGGTCAAATCTGGGGTAGTGTGGACACAATTTGACGGTATTAGCCTCCAGGAGCTATCCCAGAGTGCTCCATTGTGACCACTCTGGACAGCACTTTGAACTCAGATGCACTAGCCAGGTACACAGGAAAAGCCCCGGGAACTTTTGAATTTAATTTCCTGTTTGGCCAGCGTGGCGAACTCAGCAGCACTCAGCAGCACGGGTGACCATGCAGTCCCCCCAGAATGTGTCTACATTCCCCCTATCATCTCCGTCCCTGAGGTTATCACAGATTAGATGGCAAAAAAACCCTCACTTGCGCTGACATGTTTTCCGAGCTCATGCAATCCTCCCGCACTGATAGGGCACAGCGTAATGCATGGAGGCATTCAGTGGCAGAGGCCAGGAAAGAATTGCTGTGTTTGCTTAATGGCAAAAGTATCAAGCCTCGCTAGCGATCCTGCCTGAGCCAGGTCACTGTGTCAGCCTTGGGCGGGGGCATGACCGCTTTGTGAGCAGGAAGGCCATAGATATAGACATTGTATTAGGTAGCTTCTGTAGCTAGAGAAAACATTCCTGTGCATTCAGCAAAGTCTGTAGCAAAAAAAGAGAAGCCCTGTAGTGCAGTGGTTATCATGTTCACCTAACACACGAAAGCCCTGTAGTATAGTGGTGCTCACATGAAATGTCCCAGGTTCAAAAAGGCAGAAATAGGTCACTGTTCCTTTTTCTCACTCCCCTCCTGCATTTTTAGTCTTAGAACAGACCGCGCTGTGAAATTTTACTTTGAATTATATCAATTATGAGTTAAATAATATGGAAGTTCTCTCTCAGTTATAGTCCCAGGTTCCTTACCCTTTCAGCTGCTCTGATAAATTAACATTTTTGTTAGGGGCGGGGGGAAATTTTCATGAAGCCTTTTATAGGGACTAATGCTATCTAGGACTCTGAAATAATCTTAACGTGGCCCATAGAGTGCAATCCTTTGTTCTGGATTTGTCATTCCAGAAGTTGAACTGCTCCTTACTACTGTCCAGGCTTCATGAGCCCTGGGAGCAAGGGGTAGGCTGGGGTAGGTGCGACTGCGCGGTAATGCCAGCTGGGAGAGCAGCCTGAGGCAGAAGCCTCCAGCTCGCATGATATTCCAGGCAGGACTGAATCTCCATGAGAAGAAACTTAAAGAAGAGAATGACCTGGAGTCACTCCCATTCAGTGCTCTAAGAGGAGGATAGCCATGTCTGTCCAGCACCCCTAATCGACCTCACCGAGGTCTGCCAGCTGAGCGGGGCCCAGCGGGACCCCAGCTGGCAGAAGCTGGCGGAGGGAGCCCCAGACTGGCAGCGGGCCAAACCGCTCAGCCCACAGCCTGCCTGGGCTTCCGATCATCCAGGCAGGCAGTGGGCTGAGCGGGTCCGGTGGACGGGACCCCAGAAAAAAGGCACGAAACGATTGTCAGTTGTTGCTTTCATGGAGGGGAGCGGGGCTGACGACATGTACCCAAAACCACCGACGACAAATTTTTTGCCCTATCAGGCATTGGGAGTTTAACCCAGAATTCCAATGGGCGGTGGAGACTGTGGGAACTGTGCGATAGCTACCCCCAGTGCCACGCTCCGAAAGTCGACACTAGCCTCGATACTGTGGACGCATTCCGCTGGTCTTAATGGTCTTAAGTGGGGGGACCCACAATCGACTGTATAAAATCAATTTCTAAAAAAATGACTTCTATAACTTTGATCTAATTTTGTAGTGTAGACATACCCTCAGAGAGGTCTACAAGTTTACAGTCTTTAAACTGTAATAAGAATGGATTATATTTATACCATTTTTTTATTCACACTAAAATCATTGACTTGAGAGATTAATTTTCTGCCTTTTTAAAAATGTTTGTCAGTTGAAGGCAGGGTTAAATTCAGAATTAGCTATGTAAATTTCAGTGTCAACGTTAGCTCTTTTCCTGCTACTCATTTTAATACCCAGCAAAACGCGTTAATCCCACATCTTCTCAGGTGCCAAAAGCCCCAACTGTAACCCTTGCTGTCAATAGCTCTAGCTTCTCCCTTGCAACGCTATGTAATACAATTATGCATTTCCATATAAAATTATGCAGTATATGAACAATTCAAGGTATAAGGGCAGTGTAAAACTGAATATAGTATTAAATTAAGTAAGAAAAGATACTGTTCTCATATTCAGTTCAAAGAAATTTTTTTAAAAATTAAGATATCTTTATTTAAGCTGTCATAGCTTGTGTGCTATGGAATACAGGGTCTTACTACAGAATTTAGATCAGCTTGTCATGGAGTACATGGAGCCTTGAATAGAAGAGTGTTTTCAGGCCACATTGTAGCTCTCCATGGACTGAATCCGACTTGTGTTACCACTGAAGAGAGCTAGTGTAACCCACTGGTGAGCAGTGGCTCTGGAACAATTTTTATAACGATGCTGAACACCGTGGAACAAAACTGTAAACCCTGTATATGATGGGAGCCATGCATTTGTTTGCCATTATTACTTCAAGCCAGGAAGTGCTGCTGCATTCCCAGTCTCCCTAGTTCCAGTGTTCCTGCTGGTGAGTAAATGCTACAGGTCCTCTTTGTGTCAATCCCCACAGAATATGAGTGTTACAGCCCCAGTTAGGCAGCTCTGGCTGTAACAGTTCATACCTTATCTCTGAACGTCCGCAGTTTATTCTATGGTATGTCACCCAAGATGGTGGCCATCATGTAAGGACTACTCATGTGAGTTAGGATTGTAGGAGCAGGTCCCAAATTCATGGAAAATGCATGCATGAAAATCTGAGGTAAAAACTGGCCTTTAGAATTAAACTGAAGTTTAGTCTAAATAAAATTTGGCACTTTACAGGTTATTAATATATAGTTTTTGATATTGATATAGTTATGCTATTAAAGCTCTTTAGTATGAGCTAGCTGTGTGCATGTTTCTTGGATTATAGCTGTCTGTTGAAGCGGTTCTTTATTAAATAAAACTCCACTCCTTGAGTGGGAAAAATAAAATTGCAAATTCAAGCCTGATTTAACTTTCTGAATTTCTGAAGTTTATCACTAAAGCAAAAGATACTTGACTCTGGTCAATTTGCAAAGTAACATGGAAAACTAATTTGGGTTGAATGAAAGGATATCCAATCCATAATACAACATAATGCAATATAAAAATAAAGGAAAGGTCAGCACAGTTCAATGAATGTCACTAATCTTTCAGCTATGAACCATCATTTAGCTCTCACCACAACAAATACAGTTAATTGTGATCAGAGGTCTATTAAAGGTTCTAAGGAAAATAAATCAGCCAAGTCCCTCTAGGACTATAATCTGTATCATCTATCATATTTGGCATATTGGTCCTACTTTTTAAAAGACCAAGAATTAAGGTTCTTAAGAAATGAAATGCTTTCACCTTACTCACCAGAGGGCAATTCCTGCATGTTAGGTCTAAAATTACAGTATACTGAAGGATCAGAATGCCTGACAATGTGCTGCCAAATTGCACTGGCAAAGCAAAAGATCTCACTACTTTGAATTCCTTCCCAATAGCTAAAATAAAAAAGCTGCTCTAAAGTTAATGACAAAGGAATTCTAAAGAGAAAAATAAACTTAAATAGTGTGGTTTTCATGACATTTTATCAACAATTAGCTGTAAAAAGTAAAAAAAAAAAAGAGGAATTTTTTGGTTTTTAACTTAGAGATTGGGGGTGGGGGACTAAACAGACAGCTTATGTTGCACTAGCTCTAGAAAGGCTTGCCAGTATAGTTATACCTACACACTTTCCAGACTAGTCTTTATATTAAGTGATCTTGCTGGGCATGTTAGTATGTCCTGCACATCACTGGCATTGCTCCACTCAGTCAGTCAGAGCAAGGGCATTCAGGCAGTTACAAAGAAATGTGGCAGTGTGGGAGGCCTCCAGAACACCTCATTTTAATAATTTTCTCAAATGTGACAATTTCTGGGAAAATGTGCATATTCCGACTGAGTTGAGTCCCAGCCTGGTTTCAGTTGGCTACTATTTGAATACATTTCCTCCAAAATCAGGAGAAAATTAACTGAGAGGGGAAAGAGGTGGGAGTAAGGGTTCAGTCCCTAAAATGGAGAGGTTCTTAGCTCCCTTACAGTCTTACTGATACAAATGGAACACAGATCAAATTCATTTCCGTAGAGGCTGATTTAGATCAGAATTTATTGTTGCTTATTTATTTGAATAATATGAAACAACCTGGTTGAATACAATGAAGAGGTTCATTGTTATCGTCCTTCTTACAGCTCTTTCTTTTCCTTCCTTCTAACTTGAGAAAGAAGATTTAGAGCTAGAGAGGAACTGGAGAGCTCAGGCATGGACTCCAAGCTTCCAAAAAAGAAGAGGCAAAATAGATTGAAGCTGGAAGTGTAGCCTTGTATTCATCTGCTGACTTGCAAAATAGTGGGTGTCCTTGCTTCCTATAGATGGAGCTAGAACGCAGTTTGTACGGATTGGCTTTCTTTCACAGCAAAGGAAGAGAAGCCGTCCAACAAAGGGGTTTCTTGTTAAAATACTTTACCTTGTGTTCTTAAATCTAGTTCAGTTTTATTTTAATAAATATTTTCTAGGGAAGTTTTATAATAAAAACGTACAACTGCTGCCTGTTCACATTTTATTTTATACAGAAAAATGGCTTTTGGGGTTTGAGTTGCATTTTCTTCCCATTTAGCATTAACTCCTTTAGCCTAATCCTTCCCTCAAATATGTGATAACTAATCTACAAAGAGGGGGAAACAGAGAATAAAGCTCTATCAGACTCATAGGTTGAACAAGACGTGTTCTGTTTCCCCACTTAGTCATTTTGTTTTTGTTGCATCCCTTCCCCCCATCTTTGCTCTGCTGATTGTGTTTAGATTACATGGTTTTGGGTCCAAGGCCCTTCTCTGCACATGTGGCATTAGACAAACAGTGAGTAAATAATTTTAAGATGTCTTTGTTTCACTGGAGAAACAGCTATCTGTAATCTGATTAACCTCAGATTATTCACTTTTATTTTCTGAGAAAAATCAGTTAACTGTAACTGTTGAATTCTTCAAATGCCTTACCTAAAAGTATTCAACATTTCCAGTCCTGTACTCTATCACCTACCCAACATGCACAGCCAGTGGATAAGAGAATACTGTACATCAGTTGGCACCATGGACAGAAGCCACACAAAGACAACAGAAATAAAGAACCCAATCCTGCAAAACTTTATTCTGGTGAACAACAGCAGTGGCCTAAATTACTTAACTAGCTTAATTGAACTAGTTCAGTGTGGTTACTTCTCCTCTAGAAAGTGACCCAAAGTCACCATCTCATTTCCACAGGATATTTATCAGCTCTTAGATGGTAATAACTTTTGTCACTACCAACTTGTGCCAGACTCAAATTGACCACTGAGCAGTGAAACGCTCCTAATCATAGTCCCAAAATCATGAATGATCCAGCACCTCTGGACTGAGTCTACAACAGAGCACTGAAACAACAGCTAGCAGAAAAAGGACGCCATTGTCCGAGAGCTTGCAGCCTTACACGGCCCAATTTTACTTTTTGTTCCAACTCCCTCGACACTCTAAGAAGTGCTTTTATCTCCCTGCAATGTCATGCCATGACCACACCCAAATAAATACCTACAACATCCTCTCTTTGGATCCCTAGCAAAACAAAATCCAAAAATACTTTGTGTGGAATTTGGGGGCTTGAATTTCCTACTAAAAAATGGAATGGACCTGGAATACATTTGCTGTCCCAAAAGTACAGCATAATTCAAATGCAGTTTCTGTGATTTCTGCTCTGCACTTAATGATTTTCTACTGATCTTCTCTTGGTTTCTTTTCAAATCTTTATCTATATTATATATATATTAATTGTAAAATGTGTAACAGATGCACATTCTCATCTCTTTTACACCAAAGCAACATTATCAATTTCAATGAGTTTGAAACCATTGTAACTGAAGGGCAGAATTTGGCCCATTCTTTCTGATGTCTAACTAGCAGATTATGGGGCAGGTTTTTATTTTAATGCAGATCAAGTTACAAACTGCCACTTTTGGCAGCTAAGCAATTTGCTTGAAAGATTGCCGCATAACAGTCATTTACACCAGAACATCTCTCTTTCTGGGTGCATATTCTTAGAGAGGCCAATGAAAAACAGGGAGAAGGGGTGATTGGCTGCAGGCCCTGAAGTGCCGAACCTATAATCCACCCTGAGAGTAGGAAGCTGAGCAGAAGGTTCATATCATCTCAAGAATCCTTTCCCGATCATGCCGACTACAGTGGGGAAAGAGGCAGCAGACAAGTGAAGAACCTGCATTGGAGGTCCCATCCAATCCCAGAGCATGGGGTTCAGAAGGAGGTGACTGATGGCAATGTAGTTTAGCAGCATTTCTTTCCTTCAGTGGAACATCTCATCTATTAGGTTTTATTATTTATTTAGTTTTATTAGGTGCTCTCAGTGAGAGAATGTCCCTAGCCTCTGTTTGCCAGAAGCTGGGAATGGGAGACAGGGGATGGATCATTCGATGATTATCTGTTCTATTCATTCTCTCTGAAGCACCTGGCATTGACCACTGTTGGAAGACAGGATACTGGGCTAGATCGACCTTTGGTCTGACCCAGTATGGCCATTCTTACATTCCTTAACATTTACAGGAACATCAGCTACTCACACCATAAAACAGAGCTATTAACAAAAGGCAAAAGCAAAAGGCAGGAAGGATAAAGTCTAGCAACATGTATTGTGTTTTAATGCACATATTTGAATCCTCTCTTGCTACAGGTTGAATAGAAAATAACACCATGATAGAGGATAATAAAATGGATGCAAATGCAGTAACTATGAAATGCAGTCTTCTACATTTTGCAGTGTCACTCAGTTTATTAAGGACATGCTAGAAAGTAATGAGGAGGTATACATGATAATTGGAACATGTCCTCAACAGTCAGTCATCTTTTGCAATTTCAAGGTCAGTCTTCATGAAGACACTCTGCAATCACCCACAGCACTGACAAGCACCAATGCACCCTCTTTCATGTCACCCTTACACAGGGAAGGCATGTCTTACAAATATCTGCAGTGCTACCATATTGTCCTCCTTCAAATCCCTCCATAAAACTCATCTTTTCTGTGATGCCTACAAAATACTCGACAGGTTCTGTGCTACTTGACTGGACAGCTGGTGTACTGTGACCTTTGCTTAGTCAGCTTATGATAACTGTCTCGTCGTTACTTTGGGCTCGCCCTGTCTGTTTGTTGTAACCTCTTGTCTCTCAGCTCAGACTCAGACTTTAGACTGTTTGGGGCAGGGCAGTCTTTTTTTGTTATGTGTGTATAGAGTACCAAGCATAATAGGGCTGAAGATGCCAAGTGCTACTGGAATACAAAAACTATTAACAGTAATAGCAGCTAGCCTGAGAAGTGCAGCTAATCGTTGGAAATCATCTAATCCAATGCCAAGTTAGTGTCAGATGGGCTCCATCCGCCCTTAGCTTCTGCAATAGCCAAAACGAGTAGATTCTAAGGTCTGATGCAGAGGCCATTGAAATCATTGGGCAGATTCCCATTGACTTCAAAGGACTTTTGATCAGGCCCTAGGATCTCCTGGCACATCATCAAGAATCTCATCAGGATCTAGAACTGAGCTTCCCAGGGATACCCTACATGTCAGATCAGAATCAAGATGGCTGCATAAACTTATAATTATGAAAAACAACTGGAGTATTTCAGGTAATTATTGCTATGTTTTTTGGATCTGGAACTTTACAGCCAGACAGTTTTATTTCTACAAAGAAAGATTCTTGTAGATCACAAGCTACTCAGCCTCCAGAAGAATCCCAGTCGGCAGCCAAAAGAAATCACTCTGCACTTGCCAGACATATAACACCAATAACTGGGCTGACAACTTAGGTGCCGAGTGAGAGGGAACAGCAGCTCCCCATTTAGGTAGAACCACCGGAGAGAATGTGCACATCTGATCCTGTGTCCCTTTCTGTTTTTTGTCAAGCAACTGCTTAATTTCAGTTTGAGATGTCTGCTCCTTCTAGTCAATTTTCCTCCACCCCTTTGGAAGAACAGCCATCTCAAGCACAAGCTTTGGATCAAAAAGGAAGCATCCTAGTCCCAGTGAATTAGCATGGAAATATAAATTAATTAAGAGAATTAAGTCTTGTAAATCTCCAATAGAACTTTAGTCAATCTGCTCTAGTCCATGCCCCTTTGAGACTTGTGAAAGGTACCATATAAATAATAAAATTATCAGAAAAGCAAAGTGCCAGAAAGGGTAGATGAAAACAGGGATATATCGGAAGAGGCAATAGCTGAAATGGAAGCTGTGTACCATAGCAGAGGAAGAAGATGTTGAGATCCTTGGGTCACAACTATATTCTCAAGTATCAGAGAGGTAGCCCTGTTAGCCTGAATCTGTAAAAAGCAACAGAGGGTCCTGTGGCACCTTTAAGACTAACAGAAGTATTGGGAGCATAAGCTTTCGTGGGTAAGAACCTCACTTCTTCAGATGCAAGTAAAGGAAATTTCCAGAGGCAGGTATAAATCAGTATGGAGATAACGAGGTTAGTTCAATCAGTTAGTTCACCCCTGATTGAACTAACCTCGTTATCTCCATACTGATTTATACCTGCCTCTGGAAATTTCCTTTACTTGCATCTGAAGAAGTGAGGTTCTTACCCACGAAAGCTTATGCTCCCAATACTTCTGTTAGTCTTAAAGGTGCCACAGGACCCTCTGTTGCTTTTTACAGATTCAGGCTAACA